>NC_058404.1:186203452-186307662 GCF_002201575.2 Neomonachus schauinslandi
ACCCCCCCCCCCCCCCCCCCCCCCCCCCCGAGCCAGGATCCCCTGGGGGAGACAGCAGTGTGAGCTCGAGGTGACTTCTTGGGTGAGAGCTTTGGTTCTTGTTTACAGTATTACACCTGCTTCTATGTGATAAGTTAGAGAGGTTTTGTTTAAAGGCTTCCTTTATGATACAATTCCTGCTAATCAGTCTCTGTTTGGTTTTCTTCTTTTGTCAACCTAATTTCCTTTGTATATGAATCAGTAAATCAGTTCACAAATATTTATTAAACATCTACCAAGGACATGGCCACCGTCCGTGGATTTCATTAAGAGAAATACAACATGCAACCCCTATATTCAATCAAATCATAACTCAGCAATTCAGAAAGTGTGTTCAGAAAGATACCAACCAAGAGACATACATAGGCAAATATACCTGTTAAAATTTGAATTAAGGTAAACTGTATTCTTTCTTTACTGTAGGATTTTTCAGGCCTAGAGTATGTTAATATGGATTATAATCCTTCCCAAGGGATCATACAGTGCAATGTTTTCCAAATGTGATGAACCATTTTAAGTTACTTTGTATGGAAAAATTCAAAAGACTGTATTTCCTTTGAATATACTTTGGGAAATATTCCACAGTTTGAGGAGATGTATTATCAAAATCCTCCTCTATGTGGCTTAAATTCTGTGCAATTTCTTGATGGAAATTCCTCGTGTGTGTAATAATGTGTGTGCTTGGAATAATCTAAGATGACCCAGGGGTGTGCATATTCCTGGGATGCACAATATCTTCTAAGAAGTACCTGAGAAAATGGATAGTTTTAAGAGAATCAATTTATAGATTCTCAGTTTCCACATGTAATTTCTATTTTCCCACAAGTTGATCTGGGAGAGAATGAACCTGGTTTTGAGGAATCTGAGGAATCCTACTTCCTTTTCATGACACGCCTTCTCTTACTTTACAAAAAAAAAAATCCCGACTCTCAACTCTCTAGATTCTCCCCATGGTGCATAGCCAGTGGAAACCTGACTCTACACCAAAAGAAAAAGACAAATGGAAAAGTTGGTGACATTGTTGAGAAGGGAATGACTTTAATGACCGCGTAAGAAAATTTTTTTTGCAAGGCAGATGTTTTCAACTCAACAATATTTCAGGAGTACCTAATTGACTAATTGCGTGATAGATCATCAAAAATAATTTTTGATGTGATTCCTATGTGACATTTTTAGCAAATACATGGACAGAGTTGAAGAATTAAACTTTTTCCATTTCCATCCATTTGTTTAGATGAACAAATTTTTCACATGCTTAAATCTATAGAAGATATAAACTCGGGATGGAATTAGTGCTGAACCTTGTCTTATTAATATAATGATATGGTAATGGTAATGTGTAGTATTCATTGTTGGATATAAAAACCATATAGGGAAAAAGCCTCAGACCCATCCATTTAATTAAGAAAATATTACCAATAATATTTTATTTCTTGTGTTAATAATTATTTATGCTCGTTAAAATGAGCACAAAAATATTTATAATCATAACTCAATACAAAAAGAATATTTAATATTTCAAGCTTTATGGTTACTGGATGTTTAAAAATAATTTACCCTTGGGGTGCCTGGGTGGCTCAGTCGTTAAGCGTCTGCCTTCTGCTCAGGTCATGATCCCAGGGTCCTGGGATTGAGCCCCGCATCAGGCTCCCCACTCTGCGGGAGGCCTGCTTCTCCCTCTCCCACTCCCCCTGCTTGTGTTCCCTCTCTCGCTGTGTCTCTCTCTGTTAAATAAATAAATAAAATCTTTAAAAAAAATAAAAATAATTTACCCTTCAATTTGCATACAGATTTTTGTTGTACTGAAGTATGACTCAGTGATCATTAAAGACTTCCAATCACAAAATATCTTTTTTTAGGATGAAACTCTGTGGGGGAGTTGGAATGGAATTGTGAGTTTAGAGGGAATAAAGAATGATGTGAAATTTTTGACTGCAAAAGAAGAGTGTGCTTTTATTTATCAAATGAATGATTGTGGTTCTCAACTTACTGTTGTGTTTGGATGACTTTGGATAGATTTTACAGAGTAATCTGACAGGTTGATTAAAAAGTGACATATGGGGCACCTGGGTGGTACATTCAGTTAAGCATCTGACACTTGGTTTCAGCTCAGGTCATGATCTTGGGATCATGAGATTGAACCCCGTATCAGGCTCCCTACTCAGTGTGGAGCCTGCTTGAGATTCTCTCTCCCTCTCCCTCTGCCCCTCCTGCTCGTGTCCTCTCTCTCTCTGAAATAAATAAATAAATTTTTTAAAAAACTATTTGTAATATGCCAGAAATTATGCCTTTTACAACTAGTTATAAATTAAAGATGAAATTTTAGATGTCAGTCTATAGATGCACAAATTTTTCATAAATCTTTTTCATGAAAAAAGGCAAAAAAGAATGTTTAAAGACCACTGATTGAAGCCACAGCCCATGACTACTCTTCCACCCTTATAATTGCCTCATTTACTCTGTGTATTTGCAATTTACACCATGAATTTTAATTGTTCTTGGATTTTTTTTGAACTGTGATTTGTGTTCTCCAATCAATAAGTCATCGCACATAACCACTTCTTAGGGTCTTCTTCTTTAAACCGGTATTAATATTTGCTTTCCAGGTGTCAATCTTGAAAATAAAACAGCAAGTTATTTTGCCAGCAAAATGGGTTTATTTGGAAATGACAGAGGAAGTGCAATGGACAGGCAAGCTATGGCAAAACCACAGGCAAGTCCAGAGAACAAAGGAAAGTAACATTACTTTATAGAGAACATTGGGAGAGGCTGCTTTGAGTGAAAGTCCATTGGAGGAAAGTGAAAGGTCAAAGCGGTGAGGGTTTCTCATTTGCTGAGTTGTGGCAGTTTCTCATTGGCTGGGCTGTTGCTAGATGAGGAAAAAACCTTCTTCCTGCTGGGATAGTAAAGTAAGCTTATTCCTGTTGGAAAATGTTAGGTACCTTTTTTCCTATTAGGGTCTGAATGAGAGCTTCCTCTTGAGGGCTACTAACTCCATTTTAAATGAGGTTTCCTTTATTCATTTTCATACAGGGCAAGGTGTTGATCTCTCATTTACATGGTTAATGTAAGTTAACCCCATCCTCCCTTGTCTCTGAAAAAGACATGAAATGTGAAGAGCTGGCTTATGTACCTAGTCTCAGGTATTTAGAAAATTGAGGTGAAGTAGGATGCCGTATTAAAGAGAGAATGCCAGTGTTTGGAGACTAACATTCAAGGTTTGTACAACTTTGGATAAGTCATACTACTTCTTACAGCTTTAAAATGTAATTGATTTATCAGTCAGATCCCTTTGGCACTAAGATGATGTATCTTTTAAATAAAAAAGTTTGGTAAGAACACTTATATGAGATCTACCTTCACACATTTTTGAATTTTAATTTTTTTAACTTTTCGTTCTGAGATAATTTCAGATGCTGCAAAATGAATTTTTATATATCCTTCATCTAGCTTCGCCAAATGTTAACATCTTACATAACAGAGGGTATTTGTAAAAATCAGGAAATTAACATTGATACAACACTACCATCTAATCTAGAGACCTTATTAAATTCCAATTGTCCTATTAATGTCTTTTTTTTTCCTGGTCCATGAGCCAATCCAATCTCATGTTGCATTTAGCTGTCATGTTTCTTTAACCCAGAACAGTTCCTAAATCTTTTAAAAATTGAGAACAATTCCTAAATCTTTTTTTTTTTTCTTTCATGGCATTGACCCATTAGAAGAGTACTGACAAAACTTTTTTGCTTGTCCAAACTTGAGTCCGGTTCCTGAACCTTCTTTCAGTCCCATCTCTGCCCTTCCTTATGAAATCCAGTTTCAGTGAGAACCTTACTAAATCAGTTTAACCAGAACGCGGCCACCTTCAATATCTGGTCACCCTCTATATCTGATCAGGTTCTTCATTCCCCCACCATTCTTCAGGTGATGTCTGATATCCCTGCCTTGTCTTCAGCAAGAATCCTTTTAGGTCAGTGTACCCAGAATCCTCCCTTACCTCTGATGCTTCTTCTTAGTAGTTTTCCATCCACAGCCTCCTGCCCTGCTCCTTGGCTATAAATTCCCACTTATCCATGTAGTACTGAGAGTTGAACCCAATCCCTCTCCACCCCTCTGCAAAATCTCAGATAAAGGGCCCAAATAAAGTCTGTCTTACCTTCTTTAAAAGTGTCATGAACTTTTTTTTTTTTTTTCTGTAACAGTACCCACCAGTTATTTTGTAGTGTGTGTTGGGTGATCTTTCTTCATGTTCAAATTCAGGTTTTCATATTTTTGTGCAGAATGTCACAGAAGATGTTGTGTCCTCAGAACAGCCCATGAGGAGGTATCTGGTATCAGTTTGTCTCATTACTGGTGACATTAACTTTGATCATTTGGTTAAGGTGCTCTCCATCAAGTTTCTCCAATGAAAAGATGAATTGAGTTCTTTATTAACATAATTTTCCTTTACAAATAAAGTCCTGCATGGAAACTTCCAATATTTCTCTCTCTCTTTTTTTTTTAACTCATCAAAATGTATAGGATCAGAACTTAGGCATTCATCTCTGACTTCACATTTCTTTCTTTACAAAAAATTATAAAATGGAATGTTATGTAGACTTTTCATGATGCATCTCGGCTAAACTACAGGTATAAAATTAGAGCATGACACATTAAAGAATTTATTTGTAAGAAATACATAATTCTCTATTAAAATAAATCTTATTCTATTATCCAAGTCTGTATTTTTTTAAAAGCAATTTTTGAATCAGAAGACCAAAGATTAAGGCCCTGCTCTAGGCTTAATTAGCTTCATGAACTTTCTGTATTTTTGTGTCTCAGTTGCCTCTTTTACAAAATGAAAATACTTAAGTCTACATGAGTTAGCCTCACAGAGAGGTTCTGTGACATTCAGAAAAGATAACTGTAAGTGATGTCGTGCCCTGTTGGGTGTCTGCATGTCTGTGACAGGAAGTTGGGGAGAGCTGCTCAAATGCTCTGTACACTCTGGGCACCAAACTCCCCAGTTTGGTCTATAAATTCAGCTTCAAAAAGACTGGAAATAAGTTGTTAGAATGACCAGAAATGGATTAGCTAAACAGTGTTTTAGACTGTCTTTCACACACACTCACATCCACACACCCCAAACTGCATTAAATGCAGATATAATCAGAACAGAATACTGGTGCTGAAAACAAACTACTCTCCCTTAAAGCATTAGTGAAGGTTCTTAGACATCAGAGGTCAAAGGAAGTCTTCCTACCCCCTTTAATGTCCTAGGCTGTGTCATATCAGCTTACATTGGACTTCCTTCCTTCTAGCAGCTTCTTGGCAATTGAATTTCTACAACTCTAGGTAATTCTTTTCCTATTCATTACTGAACAATTCCATGCAAACCCACTAACTCCAGTAGCTGTGGCTTTCCATCATGAAATCAGAGAGGGACACAAACCATAAGAGACTCTTAATCATAGGAAACAAACTGAGGTTGCTGGAAGTGAATGGGGTTGGGGGGATAGGATAACTGGGTGATGGGCATGGAGGGCACATGATGTAATGAGCACTGGGTGTTATATACAACTGATGAATCACTGAACTCTACCTCTGAAACTAGTAATACACTATATGTTAATTAACTGAATTTAAATAAAAATTTTTTTTAAAAAGTGGTCATCAGACTCTCTTAGAGCTGGAATCCCCCAGGAATCCCCCTGAGCACACCCCTGTCACCACCATCCCCACTGTTGTCTATGCTGTGTTCTATTTAGGTGCTTGATTTTGATAGACAAGGGAACAACATCCTGTCGGATATTATCCAAGAAAATGTCTTCCCCTCATTCCCTCCAAGTTATTTCCTCTTTAGTTATCCCCTGTACTATTTATTCATTTATTAATCATTTAACAAACATTTAATGAGCACTTCATATAAACCAAGCACTGTTCTAAGAGGTGGAGACCTCAAGATTTCATGGGGCTTATAGTTAGGTTCAACAGATGAAGGCAAAACCATCTCCCCTGACTTTTTATGACTTTGTTCTTTAACTATTCCATGCCCATTTCCATGTACATTATAAAATAATTGTTGCAAATAGTAAGGAGTTATAAAAATAGATTCTAATTATTGATATTGCTTTCACTGTATGGGTACCATTGCTAAGACAACTGATCCAAGTGATACCCATTCATGTTATCAACAAGTAGAAGCACAATGAATTATACCTGAGTAGCTGTTTTCTTATCTCCTAACTCTGCACACCCCTTTGATTATTGTCTTTAGTTTCCATGTCTACCCCATTTCCCCACCAGGAGTCATTTAACAAAGCCACAATGGCTGCATGTCACTGCTCAGCTTAGAGCATGTCCATATTGCACTCCTTTATGAGTTCACATTGATTCCTAGTGCTTGGTGGGTCCTCCACACTTCCCATCTGGAATCACTCCTTTGGTGTTTTTCCAAAGGATAACTTTCTTCATAAGTGGTAAAACACCTTAGATTCTGATTCAGCAGAACCAGAGCAAGACCCAGGAAACAGTGTTTTTAACACCAGGGGATAATCTTATTGTAACTGCTTGGACTGTGAAAGTTGCCAAAATGCTACCAAAAACCATTGTGTCTTTTTTTTTTTTTTTTTTGTATTCCTTGTCCCTGTCATAGTAGTGTCTAGGACTCTTCATTCTATTTAAATGGCTGACATTACTTGGGGATAAGTATCCATATCCATGTCTCTCAGGTGCTCAAGAAAGAAAACTGAGGTTACCTTGGGAACATGACTCTTGAACAATTACTCAAATCAAGACATTTGTCTCTTGAAATGGGTTTTCAAAACCATATTATTTTAAATGGAGAAAAAGATTGAAAGTTTGATGCAGTCATTTACTTTTTGGTAGAAAACCACTGACCCCAAGTTCTGCCAATTCTGTTTTATTGCCAATAAAGTCCTCCTTTGAGCAGCACAGGGCTGAGGTGAGATTCACTTATAATAAGAACCTAAAAGAATCAGTTGATGGTGGATGGCTCTAGATTTGAGTTGTACTGTTTATTTCTCCCTTTGGGTTTTGCTTTTGCACTCTCCACTATCATATTGTTAACATCACCTAAAGCATTAATAACAGGGCTGGACCATCGTTGTCAAAAAAAAATGATTGTTGCTATTTTTATATCTGGAACCCAAATCTACTGGACTTAAGTGGGTGTGAGTTACAGTTATTTAGGCATGTTGATTTCGTGTGTGTGTCTGTGCAGAATGTGGCGGTTGCCATGGAATCTCCGTGCATGATTTCTGTGAAGGTAGTGCTGATTGAATCTATAAAAAGATGAGCACAGAAAAATATGTTTATAAAAACAATTTTCTGATGCAATTGTCAAAGTGATGCCAATCTGTGTGTTTGTCTTGTTTCAGTCGACATTCCATTATTTAATGTTTCTTAAAATCATAGATTTTAGACTGCTGTAAGGTTGATTGAAGCTCTTACTGATGATTTATTAGCTCATAATGCTCACTGGTATGAGCTAAGAATAAAAGGTAGTTTTTCATACAGCCTAGTGTACATGTATTCTTAGCTTTTATGCATATGCTATGTCTCTGAAAAAGAAGTGTGGAATCAAATTTTTAGAAATCAAATGAGACATCTGGCTATTTAAAACAATTCTATTGTAACTTCACATGTAAAGCTAATAATCACTCTCCCTGTCCCCCACTGTGAACCTGAATGACAGACTGAATTATTTTAAATTTGGTTTTGGAAGTCTGAGATCTGACTGAGTTCTAGCATTATCTGTGGGACTTTAGGCAAATCATTCCTCCACTCTGCACCTCCATTTCTTCTGCTCTAAAACTGAAAGTGTTGGCCAGGGTAATTCTAGGCTCCCTTCAGCTGTTAAATGTAATTATGTGTGTGTGTGTGTAAACATTTTTGTTACATGTCAGATTTTCTTAAAGGAAGGGCCATTTTTTTTTTTGAAAGCTGGTTGTTCACACCAGATATATTTCAACAAAACACCATTTGTTGAAATTAAGAAAATGGCATTTGGTTTCCCTCTCTATTCACAAATTTCTTACTAATTCTAGGGTAAAACACAGTAAAAAGAGGCTTGACATTGAAGTCAGACAAAATGGGCCTGAAACTGAGCTCTGCTACTGGTGACTTGAGTAGATGAGAGACTTGATTTTGACTTTATTTTATTTTATTTTTTTTTAAGATTTTATTTATTTGCGAGAGAGAGAATGAGAGACAGAGAGCATGAGAGGGAGGAGGGTCAGAGGGAGAAGCAGACTCCCTGCTGAGCAGGGAGCCCGATGTGGGACTCAATCCCGGGACTCCAGGATCATGACCTGAGCCGAAGGCAGTCGCTTAACCAACTGAGCCACCCAGGTGCCCCGATTTTGACTTTAGATAAAAGTTAAATGCGATGTTAGAAATGATGGCACATGGTGTACATGGTTATCTCTCAAGTAAATTGTATAGACTGAAAAATTTAGGAAGGACTTTCAGAAAAAGAGGTATCCACAATTAGGCAGTTCTTATATACTTGGAACATCGATCAAGATTCAGCAATTTATGAACCAAAATTTCTAGTTCCCCTGAAGAGGAACATCGTTTTTGTGGCACAGAAGCAAGTGGGTCAAAAGTTCATGTGAGCGTTTACGTATCTGTTGAAATTATGCTTATTGTGTTAGATTGGGTTCCTAAGAAGCAGACTCCATGACGGAGAACTGTATAGAGAAATTTTATTGGGGCAGGCTTTGGGAGAGAGATACCTGGAAGTAGGAAGTGAGGAAGTTGGTATGGGACAGAGAGACAAGCCAGCCTGCTTGTAGTTGCAGCTGAGTTCTTAGCTGATCCTACAGGGAGTTCTAGAGGTCAGATGATCCTTAAGATTTGTCTCACATTGAGACAAGAGGATGAGCCTTTATATTGGGTCATCATCCAGTAATTGGCCACAGGTCAACATCTTGCGGGCAGTTCCCTGATCCTAAGGGCAATGCCTGGTGATCAGCACAGCAGTGAGCGTTCAGCAACTGATATTGTCAGCAGCTGGGGATGAGTGCATTGGCTCTGAAGGGGGATCCAGGAAGAGCACATAGTATGCATTATACTTACTCAATCCATATTAAGCAAAGTGTACTTTATACAGTGTCCTCAAACATGAACTTCTTTCTTTTTTTTTTAAGATTTTATTTATTTATTTGAGAGAGACAGCATGAGCAAGGTGGAGGGGCAGAGGGAGAGGGAGAAGCAGGCTCCCCGCTGAGCAGGGAGCCTGATGCTGGGCTCGATCCCAGGGCCCTGGAATCACGATCTGAGCAGGAGGCAGATGTCCAACTGACTGAGCCACCCAGGTGCCACAACATGACTTTCTTTTGAAGTAAACTGGCAAACATGTTCTCTTAGAGAACTATACACCATGTTGTCATACTAGATGTTCTGTTAAGACCTACCAAAAAGAAACTCAATTAACTAGATGTTCCCCAGGCTATCTCACCACAGTAACCTATTTTGGCATAACACCAAATAACAATATGCAGAATTAGATTCTGTACAGAATTCCTTGGAAAGTGTTGATTTATAAATAAATTACTAGGGTGACTACTATTTAATAGTGTCAAAGCTAGAAAATATTTTATCATTTCAACCATTCCTCCAAATGAAATGTTCCACACACACACACACACACACGCACACATACATGCACACATATGCATTCATCATTCTTCCTCTCCAATTCATGTGTTGGTTGACTTGCACTGGTAGAAAAAAGACCAAAGTTAACTCCGTATTTAAGTTTAGTTATTTTTACCCCATAAAAACATATCTATCCATTCATACATTCTTCTGTTCACTCAACCATCCGTTTATTCAAAAACCATTTACTGTGTATCTGACTATCTGCCAAAGAAGCTAGAATGTAAACTCCATGAAAGCAGGAGCTTTTCCTACCTTGTTAACTACCTCTAGTGTCAAGCACAGAATTTAGCAGCACAAAAATATTGGTTCAATGAATGAATGCCTAGTGGATGTAGGTAGGCACTGTGCTAGACCTACAAGGGATACAAGGAATACCTAGATTGTGTTTCTAGCACTGCAGAGGCTCATCTCTAGCAAGGACCCTCATAACAATGAAGGATTTAGGATGGAACCTACTAAGTAAATGATTTCAAAAATATTACCTGTGGTAATTTCTGAAGATCTCACACAGATAAAATATGCAGTAGATAATTCCCTTCTCATGCATATATAATACTTGAGAGCTTGCAGTAATAATCCTCAGTTGTTTATATCATTCCTTAGGGCTGCTAGGATGGGAGGTTGTAGGATGAGAAGGAGAAACAGGTGGTCGTTAGAATTGGCATCAACTGTAGGAAAGGGGCTAAGTCATTATGTCTGATGCTGATCTACATTCTTTCTAATTCTTTGAACATGTTGTTAAATGGACTGGGAGAATTTAGAGAGAGTGAATGATAAAATTTGGAAATGAGCCTAAACCATAGGTTGATAATGGCATTTGGGTTGTATTTCTACAGCCTTCTGGCTGGTTCTGGGGCCTAACCATGTCAGCACATCTGCCAGCACAGTGTCTTCTCAAACTGCCGACCTCATCTCCTCCACTCTTTGGCTCTTCTTGAAGAGATCTCTCCCTGCTCAATTCTGCTAAACTCCTCAAAGCCAACGGGAGCCTGGCTTTGGGTTGTCAGCAGCCGATATGTTCAAAGACAGATGGCCTAGGATTTGAGGCAATGAAACACCTGTAGTATGGTCAATGCCAGAAAATAGTCGAAGGTGAAAAATGAGAGGGTCTGGCAATATAGCCTGTGTGTGAAGAAATGAAATGAATAATGACAGTTATGCTTGGTCTGACCCAGTATTGTCTACATGTCTTTGTGTGAAAATTCATACCCTCTTTGTTACTCCTGCTTTTTTACTAGGTCATCACTTCAATCTTCTGCATGCCCTTTGATATTATCTCTCCTTCTGTCTGATTCATACAAATATGCATAATAAATTTGAATTAGGAAGTGAAAGATCAGTAAGTTCTATGTCTTTCAGTTTTGTTTTTTGCTTTCCATACTGCCTCAATATATTGAACTCTTTTTCTTGTTGATAAAATTTGATATTTTGTACTCTTTATTTTTTACTTATTTGTACCTTATTCAATAAGAGAGCTATATCCACAGCCCTATGGTATCTTCTTTCCCTAAAATAGAGTTGGAATCAGACAGCACAGTTGGCTACTAATTCACTTTAAATCTCCAACCTCCCAATAGAACTTTTGAATCAGTGAAGATTGCTCTGATTCTCCAGTTTTCACATACGTGAATACACTCAAAATTCCAGCTCTGTATGAAGTAGTTAAATATTCTTAATAATGGAAGTAAGATGATAGCTAAAATATAGATTAGAATTCAAAGAAATACTGTTGCCCGGGTATAGGTAAGAACATTTACAAATGTTGTAACTGACCTGGATTCAACACAGCCTGCTTTAGTCTTGGGATGAAAATTTATTCTGACTTATATTTGTCAAAGGCTTTGCCACTGTGTGCTTTCTTAGTTCCTCTAGTTGGTGTATAGCTAAATAAAAAAAGCTAACACCCTAATCTGCTCTCCTTGAGTCTCCTCTAGCTGGTCTTATAATCTTCTGTCTTTAAACATGCTCTAACTTCAAAAATTATTCAGCAAAACAGGACTTCTCCAGCCATCCAGAAAATCTAGACACTCGATTTTCCTTCTCAATGTTAGAGATCCTTTTGCTCCAGTAAGTCTGTGGAAATGACAGGTGTCAGCAGGCATCCTTCCTCCTTTGGCCCTTGTTCACTTCCCACTGGAAAGGGAGTTCCAGATTCCAATCTGCTCTTTCCCTCCAACCCTATCCCCTCCCTGTATTTTTTTCTGGGTCATGAGAGAAGGAAAAACGAACAAAAATCATTCAATTTTCTCTTTTCTCTCTTCCACTTACGACTTAAGAACTAAATACCTTCTGCTCAGAGAAGAGTTGCTTAACTGACAATGTGGGATTTCTAAATAATTTTCTTAGTGCATCTTACTTGATCATATTACTTTCTTTGTTAATCAATAGCTCATTAAAACTGTGAGGCTTATTACTGAAAATTGAAATGATAGATGCCCTGCAGTTTTAGGACATCTCAAAAACTGATTATCAGTTACTTTTTTTCCTAAAACAAATACCATCATTCTCAAAGTATGTTCGACCAAAAGAACAATGTTAAACAGTATTTGAAGATTTTCTCATAGATCCACAGTCATGTATCTTTAAATACATTTGTAAGGGAACGGAGTAGGGAGTAGAGTGAAATTGTTATCTGTGATTTAAAAATATCTCAAGGAGTTTTGTCTAATAATGTAATATTGAAGAAGTGAAACAAGATGAATAAAAGACTAAAATTTGTGCTACTCAGTCTGAAGATGGCCCACAGAGGTCTCAGAGCCACAGTCCTGCCCCAGAAGTCCCTCTTCCAGGGAGGCAACCAGTATAGATAAGAGAACACAGACTCTGTAATCTCTTGGCCTTGGATCAGATACTGACTTTGCTGCTCTTTAGCTGTGTGATCTTCCACACATTACTCATTCTCTCTGTGCCTTTTCCAAAAAAAAAATGGGGATACTCATAGCACGTCCTTCATAGGATCATGGTGAGCCTTACATTTTGCTAATCTGATGTGGTAAGAACCATGCTCAGCATGTGCGGAGTGCTCTGGAAGGGCCTCTCTATTATCAGACTTCATTTAAATTAAATTTTAAAAATTATAGTTTATTAGGAGTTGGGAACATTCTGTCATTAAAATCTAGTAAGTCAGCTTTAAATTTTACCAAATATTAATTATTATGTTTCTGTTAACACTGATGTGTCTCAGCTTTCTTTTTCTTTTTTCCTTGAAATTTAGAGAGGAAGCCCATCATGCCTTGCAGTGATAAGCAGGGGAGATGTAGCGCTTCCCAGGGCCCATTTCCTCCTGGACTACGTTTGAGATGAGGCTTAGTTTGAGCTGGGGCCTCGAAAGGAATCCTGGGCTACAGCTAAGCTCCCAATGGCTGTTTACAGGGTGACCTCAGGGGTTCAGAGTCTGTGTGGATTCTAAGAGCACAGGAAGAGAAGCATAAGAGAAACAGGGAGAGCAAGATCAGAATCACTGTGAGAGTATGCTCTCCCTTTCTTTTTCTCCCATTGGTTTCCTTCAATGCCCAATCCTTAAAGTGAGGTCACATGGTTTATATTTGGTGGTTTGGAACAGATTTTAAAAAGAGTCACAGGCCCTAAGAACCACTGAAGATATCTTGCCTAGGGCGTAGATTTAGACCAGCTAATACAAGCAGACTTTGGTGCAGTTGTTTCTGATCTCTTGCATATAGCAATGATGGGGAAGAGGAGGAAGAGGAGGAAGAGGGAGGATACCAGAAGCTACTGTTGAATGAGTCCCTACAATTTGTGAGACACCATACTAGGTGTTCAAACATGTTGAATGATTTAGTCTTCCCAACAACCCTGTGAGGCATTCTCCCAATTTCCTGGACAAGAAAAATGAAATCAAGGAGGCCAGTGACTTACAGAGGGTGGACAAGCAGTGGATGTCCATCAGCCTCCAAAGCCCAGGCTCCCCCACCTGCCAGCATTACTTTGTTACCTATCAACACGTACATGTTTCGGCTTAGTCAGAGTGCCTTCACCCCTCTCAAAGTCAAGATGCCTCGTTGTCTCTTTTATGTGCTTTTCTTTACTGCCTGATAGTAAATTCATGTTAATATGCATTGCCTTGGTTGACTCCAAGGTATTAGGTTGTTTGGCATCGTTATTCTACTGCATGCCCCTTCGGGATATAGCTACAGGGGAAAGCTGGACCTTGCAAAGCTCATGCATTTCCAGATGAGTTTATAAATAGAAGCACCATCACCCAGTCTCTTGAAATAGACATCAGGAGCGAAGGCATTCTCAGGCCTCTCTTGCCTTGACCAGGTCACTTCTTAGTATGTCCTTATTGACAAGTGAAGGCAATTGATAGCCCTGTCTTTTGGACATTTCCTGGATGCTGTTTGCTATAGAAAGAAGCTACGGAATACTGTTAGCCTCTGCCCATTCATCTCCTTTTACTAGCAAGATAAAGTCATACTGGCAGGTCGGAAGAAGACAGTGGAATGAATTTAGCCCAGTTTTATTTGATTCAACAAACGTAAGCAAATGATTAGTTAGGCTTTAAGCGTAGAAGACTATAGAGCACATTTACAGCTGTGGGCCCTATTTAACTCAACAGCAGTGATAATAGAAATTCAGTGCAGTCTTACGCTGAGTCATGTAATAAGGGCATGACTTTATATATAAGATGTACATTTAAGGGGCATCTGGGTGGCTCAGTCAGTTAAGCGTCTGCTTTTGGCTCAGGTCATGATCTCAGGGTCCTGGGATCAAGCACCACGTTGGGTTCCCTGCTCGGTGGGGAGTCTGCTTCTCCCTCTCCCCCTGCCCTTTCACCTGCTTGTGCTCTCTCCCTCTCTCTCAAATAAATAAATAAAATCTTTAAAAAAGATGTACATTTAAAAATTAGCCATCATTAAGTTCCAACTACTCTTTATCACAAGTCAAAATAAGACATTTTCTAATAGCGTTTCCTGGCTTATTCCCCATCTGCAGTTTGTACACCATGTCTACTTTCACCTCCTTCCACGCTGGGGTTATTTGTTGGGGATTCATGTGAGACAGATAACTTAGTATCTAGTTTTCTGACTAGCTACCTTCTTGACCTCATGCACTGGAATTAATGGGACCATGGTAGCAGGAAAAGCAAGGGCTTTGGAGGTAGAGAATATGGGTTGAAACCCTTTCCATATTTTGCTATCTCCTCCTCTTTAAAAAAAATAGATACAAGGATCCCAACCTTCTGTGATTATTGAAAAAGTTAAGTGGGATGGGCTATGTAATAGCCCAGACTGGTATCTGATATATATATATTTGGTGCTTGATATAGGTGTGATCTCTCCTTTCCCCATCACTGCCTACCTCTCCTGGTACTAAAGAACATCTGAGATTCAGAGTCATATGAGAATACAGTTCCAGAGCTGGAGTCCAGACTTGAAGTTCCATGTCCACTGCATACGAAGTCTTTCAAGCCAAAGCAAGCTCTCTTTTTTTTTAATCTGAGTCCCCAATTTCTTATTTATAAACTACTGATTAGCATCTTTATTTTAGGATTGTTTCACATGAGACAATGCATATAAAAAGTCTAGCACATAAGATGCATTTATACATCTTTGATATTAACATTATTAATGGAAATTATGGAATTAATGGAAAAGATGTCCACTTAAAAGGGCCCTGTCTTATCATAAGAACAAATAATGGCCTCTCTAGTGGCAAGTGCAGTTCTAAAGTCTTCTATTTGAATTAAGTCATCTAGTTCCCTTAACAATAGGATGAGGTAGTTTAGAAACATGCCCATTTTTGAGATGAAAATATTGAGGTCAAAAGAGAATCACTTTCCTAAAAGTCCACAGCTAGGAAATGAAGAGCTGGGATTTGAATTTTGGCTGTTGGGTTTTGAAACCACATTCTTAGTCATTTGCTGTACCTTCTCTGCCACACATGTTATTTTTGAACAGCTCACGGAGGTATATAGGTAGGGAATATACCAGTGTTTCTCATTTTATAATGAAGGGACTGAGGGTCCAAAATGTCAGGCTTCTTGGTGAAACTGCTTTCCTTAATCCTTGAAACAAAAGAGCCAAACCTTCCTTCAGAGTTGCCAAAAGAACTCTAAGAATTCCTGACCACCTGTTTTCTGCACATATGGGGAAGAAAGGGAAGGAAATTGACTTGAAGTCTTATGTCTTATTTTAAAAATTCATTTTAATTAGCATTCTACTCTATGATGTAACTGGAAAAACAAAGCTGGGGGCATCACGTTGCCCAATTTCAAGCTATATTACAAAGCAGTGATCACCAAGACAGCATGGTATTGCCACAAAAACAGACATATAGACCAATGGAACAGAATAGAGAGTCCAGATATGGACCCTCAACTCTATGGTCAAATAATCTTTGACAAAGCAGGAAAAAATATGCAATGGAAAAAAGACAGTCTCTTCAATAAATGGTGCTGGGAAAATTGGATAGCCACATGCAGAAGAATGAAACTCGACCATTCTCTAACACCATACACAAAGATAAACTCAAAATGGATGAAAGACCTCAATGTGAGACAGGAATCCATCAAAATGCTAGAAGAGAACATAGGCAGTAACCTCTTTGACATCGGCCACAGCAACTTCTTTCAAGATACATCTCCAAAGGCTAGTGAAACAAAAGTAAAAACGAACTTTTCGGACTTCATCACGATAAAAAAACTTCTGCACAGCAAAAGAAACAGTCAACAAAACAAAGAGGCAACCCACAGAATGGGAGAAGATATTTGCAAATGACATTACAGATAAAGGGCTGGTATCCAAGATCTATAAAGAACTTCTCAAACTCAATACCCAAAAAACAAATAATCAAGTCAAAACATGGGCAGAAGATATGAAGAGACACTTTCTCTGAAGAAGACATACAAATGGCTAACAGACACATGAAAAGATGTTCATCGTCATTAGCCATCAGGGAAATTCAAATCAAAACCACATTGAGATACCACCTTACACCAGTTAGAATGGGAAAAATTGACAAGGCAAGAAACAACAAATGTTGGAGAGGTTGTAGAGAAAGGGGAACCCTCTTACACTGTTGGTGGGAATGCAAGTTGGTACAGCCACTTTGGAAAACAGTGTGGAGGTGCCTCAAAAATTTAAAAATAGAGCTACCCTATGACCCAGCAATTGCACTCCTGGGTATTTACCCCAAAGACACAGATGTAGTGAAAAGAAGGGCCATATGCACCCCAATGTTCATAGCAGCAATGTCTGCAACAGCCAAACTGTGGAAAGAGCCATGATGCCCTTCAACAGATGAATGGATAAAGAAGATGTGGTCCATATATACAATGGAATATTACCCAGCCATCAGAAAGGATGAATACCCAACTTTTACATCAACATGGATGGGACTGGAGGAGATTATGCTAAGTGAAATAAGTCAAGCAGAGAAAGTCAATTATATGGTTTCACTTATTTGTGGAACATAAGGAATAGCATGGAGGACATTAGGAGAGGGAGGGAAAAATGAAGGGGGGGAAATCGGAGGGAGAGATGAACCATGAGAGACTATGGACTCTGAGAAACAAACTGAGGGTTTTGGAAGGGAGGGGGTTGGGGGATTGGTTAGCCCGGTGATGGGTATTAAGGAGGGCACATATTGCATGGAGCACTGGGTGTTACACGAAAACAATGAATCCTGGATCACTACATCAAAAACTAATGATGTATTGTATGGTGACTAACATAACATAATAAAATAAAATTTAAAAAAATAAAAAAAATAAAAATTACATTTAAAATTTCTTAGTGTTGAGTATACCGGATGATCCAGGAAGATGCGCCATGTTTTTCCTATGGATTTTGTGTCTACCTGTTTAGAACTTGGCCTTAAATATGATGTTAGCAATGCTAAATTATAAAGAATCTTGGGCATCAGTGGACTCTATCTAAATTAATATTAGCTTTTGGGACCTTTCTTCATACAATAAAGATGTCACCTAATGGTATACATTCAAGAAGAGCCAAGATGAGCAAATTATCCTGGCAGCCATCCTGGTGAAGAAATAGCTCTTGCACTGAACTCTTGAACCCATATACATCGATCACTGGGAAGAACAATTATTAGCACAGCTGGAGTCATTGCTTATCCCATTGCTTATGGTGGATTTTTTTTTATATAAAAAATGTTTTATATATATATAATATTTTTTTACTAATCGCAGATTGATTTATTTTTTATTTTATTATGTTATGTTAGTCACCATATGGTACATCATTAGTTTTTGATGTAGTGTTCCGTGATTCATTGTATTGCTCCATGCAATACATGCCCTCCTTAATACCCATCACCGGGCTTGTGGTGGATTAAAGCAGCCCAGGGCTGGTGAGCAAATCCCAAGCCATACACATTCCTTTCCTCACTTAGGCACACTAGCTGTGCCAGATAAGTGGGCTCTTTGGATGCTGTGGTCTTTCTCACACCTCCCACCTTTGCCCATGCTACTCCCTTGCCTTGGAATATCTTTGACAAGTTCAGAATCCAGCTTACATTAATATGGACTTTGCAACCTCCAAATGTGGAATGAATCCAAATGGTTCTCACTGAAGAGAATGATGGGGGTGATTTAATAATTTGATATAACAAATGTTTATTGAGCATTTGTTGAGTGTCAAACATTGTAGAAGGTACAACCATAAATAAGAGGTAGAGCCTATACACTTTAAATTCAAAGTAATAAAGAACTATTGGTTACGTACTTTAAACCAGTGACTTTATTAGGTGTCGAGAATACACGCATGAGTAAGATGTTTTCCATGACTTGGGAAATCTTACAGGTTGTCAAGGAAACCAAACATACAAACAAAAAAAATCCCACATTAAAATGTAATGAGATAATAGGTAGGTGGAGGAGTGGTCTAAAAACTATCACAGAGAGATATAAGGGCTGGATCACAAAGAGAAAAATAATGTTTGCCGTGGAAAAGTGGTGCAGAGGACATCCCAGGGAGAAAAAACAATATGAGCTCCTTCTCACTTAGTGGGGGACCCAGGAAAAGATTTTGTACCAAGAATTAGATATATACAATACCATTAGAAAGATGGAAGAACGGAAGTTATGACTTCCGGTTTTTGATTATGCCTCCCTATCTATGATCAGCAGGCAATTGCTGGTTCATCCTCAAGGTTAGACACTGGACCACAGTGAATGGAATGCAGCTGCTATAAATATTCACATCTGTACAGCATCCTGGTCCACTGCCACTGTGCAAGAAGCAAGGTGTCTTGTTCCCTTTCCACCTTCCAAGTCTTGCCAATATTCTGTATTCACAACCATAGTCACAGAAGAAGCTGTAATATATTGTTTTTAGCATTCCATCCCATCCAATATAGTGTGGGAAGAACATAAGAAGGGGTGGAAATGATGCTAAGGCTCAATACATGACAGCTCACTCATGTACCAAATCCCTTTATGCAAAAGTGAAGTGTCTTTTATGTATCAGGCACATGGTCCTGCAGATACTAAGATGAAGGACGTGGGCTCTGCCTTCAGGCTGTTCCCTTTGTCAACATAAGAAAAGATGGTTTGAAAGAACATTGTGCTACCTCAGGATAGACATTTAAAAGCTTTCTGTACAGGGAATAAAAAGCAAAGGAACAAAGAAACTGGTGTGGGGGCCATTTGTAGAATTTACCATTCTGTCTCCGCACACCAAGGAAAGCCCTTCATCTTCATGAATCAGAGATTTAAACACATGTGTAGCCATTGAGGCTCTGGGTCTTTAAAAGCAAAAGTATTAGAAAGTCTAATCAATAAGTAGTTTATACAATTTGAACTGAACCCTCTAACTACTTATAGAGAAATGTTCCATTTCATGCCAGGAAGGCTGTTTGGCAGATTGTAATGTTGCAAGTAGTGAGAAAACATAAGTCACCTTGAGAGCTGATTGAATATAATCAATGATTAATGGCAAATTTGTGGCTCTTTTAATGACCATAGCTAAGTCCAATCAAATTGAACCATAAATTTGGGTGCTCTCTGGAATTGGATCATGTGAAAGTAAGCTTTATGAAGAAGAAAAATCAATTTTGTAATATTACTGTGATCAGACTCATAATTCACAATTTGGATTCTTTCACTTGAAGAGTTTTGACTCTTCCTTTTACATATTTGCATATGTTTAACTGAGGTGACAAAGTTGTGTAGACACAGTCTCAAAGGGCTCAGTTAACAGCCATACATTTGCTTTTGGTTGATTTTATTTCCACTACATGCACTAAAATCAGCATG
The DNA here is from genome assembly GCF_002201575.2 of Neomonachus schauinslandi. Lineage (NCBI taxonomy): Eukaryota > Metazoa > Chordata > Mammalia > Carnivora > Phocidae > Neomonachus > Neomonachus schauinslandi. The sequence goes on from NC_058404.1 coordinate 186,223,395, forward strand.
GGTTCAATCACTTAAGAGTAGAGATTTTTTTTTGTTTTTTTTTTTTTATTTGCTAGAGAGAGAATGAGAGAGAGCACGAGAGGGAGGAGGGTCAGAGGGAGAAGCAGACTCCCTGCTGAGCAGGGAGCCGATGTGGGACTCGATCCCGGGACTCCAGGATCATGATCTGAGCCGAAGGCAGTCGCTTAACCAACTGAGCCACCCAGGCGCCCCAAGAGTAGAGATGTTTTAATTATTTCAGTGAAAGACATAAGGAAGTGGACTAGTTTAACTCTCAGTACCAAGGCCTATTTGAAATTAGTTGGTTGCAGGTCCTCTCTGTTTCCATCAGGATAAACTTAGCAAAATCATCATCGAGAAGTATGCTATTGTACTGATCTCAGGATTTATTATAACTGCATGGGTACTATCTCTGAGGCTATGTTGTCAATTTCTAGCTGAAGTTTTGGAGTAAACAAAAATGGTCCTTTATGGAACCATTAGCTAGTTCAGAAAAAATAAATGTGGGGAGGGTAGGTTGGGGGAGAGAAAAAATTACAGCAAATGCACCCCCTACTGCAGGGTTAGATGCCACCAAGAGCAGTTACAGTATTCCTGGTCTCACAACTCTCACCCATACCCTAATATGTTTTTCTAGAGGCTGCCCTGGGCGTAGGCACCAGAGAAAAAGGCTAGATGATCTGTCGGTTCTCTTCTGGGTTCAAAACCAGGAATCAGAGGCTAAGAGTAGAATCAGGAAAAAGATGAAGGCATTGAGAGTAGACTTGAGAGAAGGAGGTGGGAGACTGGGTATGTAAGGGGGTACCCGCCATGGCAGTCGTTCTTCATCTGTCAACGTAGTGAATGGTATAGAGAAAAACGTGCTCATTTTCAGTCCATCAGATGTGATACCAATAACTGATATTTGATTGAAATTTTTATTAAATAAATGGAGGTCTTACAACCACCATTGTGAAGCTCAGTTAGTAGAGACAGAAGAACTGGGTTTTATAATATCTTTGAGACAACAAGGAAAATTATTTAGGTATAGAGAAAATAGTCTTCAGCTTTCTGAACTAAATAACAGCTCCCCCTTCAGATGAGTTGCACACTCTGGTTTGCAAGGTTCCATGCTCATGCTGTCTGAAAGATACCAGCATTCATCTTGTTGCTCAAACCCAAGGCTTGGAGTCTTCCTTGGCACTTTTCTTCTTCTCACACTCTTCATCCATTAGTCCAGATATTCTTTTTTTTTTAAAGATTTTATTTATTTATTTGAGAGAGAGAGTATGAGAAGGGGGAGGGGCAGAGGGAGAAGCAGGCTTCCTGCCGAGCAGGTAGTCTGATGTGGGTCTCGATCCCAGGACCCTGGGACCATGACCCGAGCCAAAGGCAGACGCTTAACGACTGAGCCACCCAGGCTCCCCACCCCCCAGCAATTCTTTAGAGTCTATCTTGAACATATATCACAAACCCTGTCCTTTTGATACACCATTACCTCCCCATCCTAGCCAGTATACTGCATCGGCAGGCTCTGCCCCAATCTCTCTTCTTGCACCGAAATCAAAATTTAAAATGTAAATCTGATCCTGTCCTGCCCTGACTGAAAACCCTCGAAAGGTTTTCAGCTTAAGTAAAATAAAATCAAAACATTTAACATAATTCCAAGATTCAAGGGTCTTGCCTCACTTACCCTTCCAAAGCCAGCTCCTTTTATTTGTTACCTCACCCTGACCCCTCACTGTTTCTGAGCATATCCAGGATGTCCGTCCCTCAGTCCCTCAGCATCCCTGCACTTGTCTCTCTTCTTGAATGTTGTTCCCCCAGAAATTTGCAGACCTTCCTCCTGCATGTCATTCATATCTCTGCTCAAATGTCATCTCCTCAGTGAAGGCTTCCTTTATCTCCTATTTAATATCTGCCACAATGGTCACAATTATTTCTTTACCCTGCTTTTATTAAACCCTTAAGGCACACACATAACTGACTTGACCTCATATCTTTACCTATTTAGTGCTTTTTCCTATCATCTGTAAACTCCGTGGGGGTAAGAACTTTATCTTCATTACCTGGAATGGTGCATGGCACGCACTAAGTACTAAATGTTTACTGAATAAACAAATATATGACCTTTCACTGAAAATGGAGCCTGTTTCACGATTGTGTTAACTATCAAGATTCATGTAGGCAATCAGGTTTCAGAACCATGTCTTAGATAATAAAGGCAGTCTGTTACATAATTTCCCAGCATAATTTGATATTCTGGTCATTCCAGTGGTATTGAAAAGGCTCCTCTATGTTTTGACCTCACCAGGGAGATCTATAATAACTAGTTTATGTTTATGAAGACACAGAATATATTATCCACAGTCATGCTTAGATCAAGTTTGATTTATTTCAGAAATTAAGTATTATCATCATGGTTTGCCAAATTTGTCTTTACTTTTCCCATCTCCAAATATTAGAGATCCTCTAATTCCAGGCCCATTACTGACTACGGTATTAAATCTTTCCTTTCTTTTCTGTTGGAGTAGTACCTTAGGAGTTCATTCTGGCATGGACAGCTTAAAATAGAGTTGCACACAAGATCACAGCAGCAATAAACTTGAAAAGGCCTCTAACCATGGCATAAAGGGAAAAACACAGTTCAGAGGAAAACTGCTGGAACATACAAGAGAATTTACCTTCTACAGAGATATATTTTTAGAAACTTTTCTATAGCGGGCCTGGGGTAAGTGATAGCATGACAAAATTCATTGCCCTGCAGCAAATTTATTGTTCCCGGAGGCAGAGGAGAAAGATACTTGTGTATGGTGATTTTAAGTTTCCTAAATATCTTTTCACCTTTGGCTTTCTATAATTTTTTCAAAATTATTTTCACTTTGCATTTAGATGATAAAGACCAGAGCCAACATTTCAATGCAATGTCGGTGGGAGGAAAGGAATGCTGGAAATTCAGCTAAAAGCCCTAGATTTGAGGGATTTGCTCTGCTAGTTATTGAAGCTGCATGATCTAAAGTAAACCATCCAGTGTGGTGGGTGGAGGCTTGTGTTTGCCACCTTGTCTGATTGCCCCTTCTTCCTGGACACACAGCCCTTAGCAGCTCCTTGTACATGGCCACGTAACCAGCATGCTCACTGTCTTAGTTCGCTAGGGCTCTTGTGGGTCCAAGATACCATAGCCTGGGTGGATTAAACAACGGACGTTTATTTTCTCATGATTCTGAAGTCCAAGATCAAGGTGTTGGCAGGCTTGGTTTCTTATGAGGCTTCTGTCCTTGGCTTGAAGTTGGCTGTCTTCTCTCTGGGTCCTCACATCATCTTTCCTATAAGAGGACCAGTCGTATTCGATTAGGGCCCACACTAATGACTTGATTTTAATGTAAAGTCACATTCTGAGGTACTGGAGGTTAGAAGTTCAATATAGGAATTTGGGGGGGGGGACACCATTCAGCCCATAATGCTCACCAGTGGTGAGTAGAAGTGATTGTGCACAACTTCCATCTCGTCCATTTACAAGATGCTTGTATGTATGTATATATTTTTATAATTTCTTTCCTCCTCCTGTCTTCTCTCTTTATGGAACACATATTATTCAGACAGTGGGGCACTGAAACTGACCTCTGGTTTTCTATTTTTTTTTTTTTTGGTAGTTTTCTGGAACAGTCTCTCAACTTTATATTGCAAATCTTTTTTAAATGTTATTTATTGGGGTGCCTGGGTGGCTCAGTTGGGTAAGTGTCCAACTCTTGATTTCGGCTCAGGTCATGATCACAGAGTCATGAGATTGAGTCTCGAGTCAAGCCCTATTGGGCTCTGTGCTGGGCATGGAGCCTGCCTGGGATTCTCTCTCTCCCTCTCCCTCTGTCTCTCCCCTCCACTCACATGTGCTCTCTCTCTCTAAAAAAAATTTTAAAAGTAAAATAAAATAAATAAATGTCACGTACTGAAATGATCATATCTTAAGTTTTTAAGTGCTCATTTTGGTGTCTGTTGCTTTTTGTTTCATTCAGTTCTGTCTTTGGTTCCCGGTTACAGTGTTGTTATTCTTTCCTTGTAGGCTGATTGGATTCCACAGAGCCACATTCATCAAAATCCCCCTTGGAGGGTGAGACCCTGACTGCCAGCATTGCGAGAGCTGGGTGGGAGAAACAGACAAAGGGTTCCAGTGTCCACTGTGCACGAGTACACACAATTCTCCTTTTTTCATTGTGGTGGCTCCAACTTCCTTTATTTTTAAGATGTTATTTATTTATTTGAGAGAGAAAAAGAGAGAGAGCATGAACAGGGGGAGGAGCAGGAGAAGTAGACTCCCCAATGAGCAGGGGCCCACGATGCACAGCTCAATCTCAGGAACCTGAGATCACGACCTGAGCCAAAGGCAGACACTTGACTGAGCCACCCAGGCGTCCCTCCAACTTCCTTTTTTACCTGGTGTCTTCCAGCTCAGAGATCCTTTGTTTTATCATCTCCAAAAAATGAAAACTCCAGACTTTGCTGAGGTAGGGGAAGGAAGACACCTAGGAGCCCATACTGGGGAAAAAGATCTGAGGATGGTAGGTTCATAAACACACTTTCAATCAGTTCTTTTTTGCATCCCATGATTCACCCTTTTATTTAGAGGTAATTGATGCTGCCAGTTCCTGGGCCTTTGGGAGCTGTTTTGTGATAGCTGTGTTTTCTTCCCCTGCTCTTCTCATCTCTACAGACTTGGGTGTGAAAGGAGTTTCAGGAGAGCATAAAGGTGAGCGTGAAGTTGGTTCCCCTGGAATGGAAAACTGTGGTCCTCCTTTTTGGGTAACCTTACCTATACAGGGGTTCACAATCATTTCTAGCTTTCCCAAAGGCCAGAGAGTCACTCTTCATGTGATCCACTGAAAAATCATCATACTTCGTTTCCTTATATATGATAGGGGACGATCAATACCTATAAATTAGGGAATCTGAGAAGACCAGGTGAGGTAAGCTATGTAAACTCGTAACACTGTATCTGGTGCAAATTAGGCATTCAACGAATAACATCTCCATCAAATCTTTTGGAATGAGGTCATAAAACAATTTTTAAAAGACTTTTCACTCATAACCCTGAGGACCTACCTCCCAAAGCTGATAAAATTCTCTCCCTAGGATTATCCTGTCCTCCCATATCCAATTCAATATCAGAAAGGCTTTTTTTTTTTTTAATTTATACCCGTTTTATACAAATTAAGCTTCTCAGTACTGGTAGAGAGGTAAGATTTGGTAAAACACAAGCCCAACCTCAGAAACCTTGTAGCTGAAAGCCTGGAAGCAGGAGTTTATTGTTTGGGACAGGTTCTTCCAATTCCTAGGAAAACCCAGACTCCCTCCTGGGGGACCAGAGGAGGTATACTTCAGGTAAAACTGCCCATACTGATGCACTGCTGGAGAAGTCATGCATTTGGTTTGACTTTCTCTAATTAAATTGGAAAGGTCTTCTTCAGGTGCGGCAGGATTCTATTTCCTTTTCCCTCCTGCACATTTGGGGTAGAGGGAATTTGGGTTAGACAGTGACAGAAGATCTTCAATGTCTTTGCTTCCCGCCTTGATATGTCCAACAGGAAGGCAGGCATCTAGGTTCAGATCTGTTCTTTGTGAACTTCCCTTGGCACCATCTTCCCATCTGAAGTGCTAGCTCTGCGGAGCTCCTTATTTATGCTCTTCTGCAACCCCTCCTCTCTTCCTACCTTGATGAAGAGTGGCTTGCTTGCTTCCTCCCCCAGCTGCATGCCTTGGAATTCCTCCTTGAGAATGAACACATTCATGCAAATATGACAGCAGAGAATATCTTCATGAATCCTGAGGACCCAGCTTAGGGAAGAGTCAGGTCCTCCCCCACTCTGCCCTTATGTATATTTTATCTCCCTGACACATTTGAACTCCTTGGAACCAAAAATCAAGTGCATACACATTTACTCCTCAGAGTGTTAACACCTGTTCAATCGCCAACTGTGCAATAAGTAAATTTTACCATCAGGATTTTGCAAACTGAATGCAGTAGATTGAATGATTGGGCCGGGTGCCCCTCTCCCCGTGTGTCATAACAGTGTTGTTCCTGGACCCTCACGGTGGGTGGAATGTATTTCCCGAACTTTGACTTCGGACATGGCCACAGGGATGCTAGGGCAATCAGGGTCTGAAGTCTGTTATGCAGTTGGCTTAGCCTCCCGGGCTTCTGATGCCACGAGAAGAATGTGTTGCAGGAAGCTCCCCGCCAAACTCCCAGTTTCATGGCTCCAGCTGACCTGCAGACTCCCAGACTGTGCTGGAACCAGCTCAGCTGACTGGCAGATGTACGAGGGAGAACTACATGTTTGTTGTTGTAAGCTTTAGCATTTGGTGGTAGTTTGATATGTACCATTATTGAAAACATTGTAGACGAAGGCTAGGGGACCTCGATGGTGATGTATATTTCCAGCTGCTAGTATGGCTGATAATGTGGATTTATTTTTTGAAAGGTCTTCGTGTTACATATGATCAAAGTACTATGGAGGTCCCTGTCATCATTATTGAATGATGGCCCTATCGACTGCCTTTCCTCTTTAATGTCTCTCTTATTTAATATCTTCTTTTTCTGCTGATTGCTGAGTTCTGTGAGGTCAGCAATTATGTCTGATTTATTTCTTACCATACCCCAGTGACTCTCATGAGATCTAGTACATAGAAAGTACTCAATATTAATAAAATCAATGAATAAATAGATAGTAGATGGGCAGACCCCCACAACGCTTGGGAAAGCTATGTATTTCGCATCAGAAAAATGAATATAAATATGCATGTAAATACCGGCATGTGATAGAAAAGGGCTCATAAGATTTTAAAATATGTCCGATTCTTGGGCTGAAAGCTTCGAACTCATGATTAAGATAATGTGGAAACATTTCAAACACCAGAGCCTGAAAAACCCCTAATTTTTGCTGTGGTATTTTTGGGAATAAATGTCTATATACACTGGCAAGGCTCAGTAATTTTCCAGGGGACAGGTTATTTGGCCAGATGAGTCATTTTCCTGGTCATGCTGTGTATCCTTCTGTAAGTTATTTCATCTTCTACTCATCAAACAGGCTAAGAGATAGGGTGGGAACAAAAGGAAACAGACTCAAAGGTCATTTTTCTAGGACCCAGAAAGGAGAGAGATGTTATGACCAGAGAAAGGTAACAATAAATACAAATGGTCATCACTGCTGAGAATGTAATGCATTATATTTAGTGAGTGTGAAGCCGTATGCCTGGAAGACAGGAGAGAAGAGTGAACAGTAGGGGTAGCTCTTTGAGGGCATTTGCATCTACACAGAAAGAGGGCAGAATGTTCTGTGCTTTCCAGGTTGCACCTCTTTAAAGCAGGCTATTCCCAGTCATACTGGGGAAAACGAAGGCAGCTCAGCAGGTGGAGAAGGGGCCATTTGTTAGAATTAAGTCCATTTAAATTTGGATGGGAGGAAATTTCACGTGTGGCCCCATGGAAATGGAGAGAGAGCTTTATAAACTCAGGTGGGATGGGATTGGGGCTGGGAATTCAGATGGAGGATGAATGGACCGTAGGCCAGTGAGTGCTTTCTTTCTGAAATCATCTCTGAATTATGCAATTTGTGGTGAGCCATTTGCTCTTTCTTTTATGTCTCAAAATTATCCGGTTTGTGGTTTTAAGTCTTGTCATTTCTCCACTTTTAGACCACTCATTGCGACTCAGGGTGACTTGTGTAAGGTGAACAAAAGAGGGGAGGGACAAAGTAGATGCACAAATTGAAAGGGAGACATACAGTCTATTCTTAATGGTGTGACTTTGAGCAGGACATTTCTCCTCTCCAAGAAAGGCCTTTCCCATCCCTTGAGATTATAACCTTCATTACTTACTTACCTTGTTCCTGTTGAAATGATTCTTGACACCATAGGTCCATGGGAACCCAGCCATCTACTGAATAGCAGTGACTGAAACCTTCAAACTCATATAAAATTTTAAGATGTTAGTGAGCCAAAAAAAGAAAGAAACAAAGGAAAAAGAAACTTTCCCTTTCATCCCAGACACTAAGAGACTGAGGAAGTTTATGGAATTGGCTGGTGTTGTGGTTATTTGTTGGCTTAAGTTTGTGTTTATTACGAACAATGGAAACAAAAACCATGTTGAAAAGAGCAGCCTTTAGTTCTGGGCACAAGTACTAAAAAAGCTTGTCCACATTTTGTTAGGTTTACAAAATGCTTGTATTTTATCAATAGAAAATTTTTCCAAATGTTTTACATAGTAATGGCTCATTTAAATTCTGTGCTTGACCTAGCAACACATTAAATGACAAATTTCTATAAAATCTATTTGCTAGATAACAGAGGAATATATCATGTTTAAATTAACAAATAATATTCCATGGAAATCTTTTAAAAATCCATCAGGTGCATTTTTGCCTCATTGGGGAGATTGTGTTGAATACAAGCCAATCTTTCCTCAATTATTATTCTTATGTTCATAGTTATCATAATTGACAGTAAGGTAGCATGCTTTTCTTCCACCTTGATTGCTGATTACCAGCTCTAATTTTTTCTGTGTGCATAAACTCTAGCTAGTTTCCTATACTTAGGAAAAGTCAGATGAACAAGTTGTTAGGATGGCATGTAAATTAAGAGTCAATAGGATATGAATTAAAATCCAAGGGACCTGACAATAAGGAAGAGAATTTTAGAATGTTTAGCTTTTCATGTTTAGCAATTTTAGAATGTTTGTCTGTGAGAACTTTATTTACTTCTTAATTTTTCAAAATCACATTCTTGATATGTGAGGTTTGCATTGTATAGGCTTAAATATATGCCTGTGCATACATAAAGGCATGTATGTGTGTGTGTGCTTATGTGTGTGTGTGTGTGTAGGGGTCCAACATGGCATTGTGGGAGGAGCATGGCCATTTATCGTCAAACAGACCCTAACAATACTCCACTTATAACTTCAAGTTCCTTGTTCTCCCTTCCTCGATGGTTAAATGGAGAATAGGGAGAGTTACTTTATATACCTAGGACAATTTTTGAGATATGAAGTTGTAAAAGTATTAATTCCATTTCTTCTTGTCTTTATAAAGATACCTCATCTAGTCCTTCACCCCGTATCTACTGCCAAACACACTCTTACTAGAAATATCAAACTTGTTTGCTGTTATAATTAAAAATAGCAAAGTGAGGGGTGCCTGGGTGGCTCAGTTGGTTAAGCATCTGCCTTTGGCTCAGGTCATGATCCCAGGATTCTGGGATTGAGCCCCGCATAGAGCTCCCTGCTCGAAGGGAACCTGCTTCTCCCTCTCCTTCTTGCTTGTGCTCTCTCTTGCTATTTCTCTCTCTCTCTCAAATAAATAAAGTCTTTAGAAAAATGGCAAAGTGATTTCTTTAATTCAGTAATTTTCTGCCAGCTTATTTGTTTAAATGACTTTGTCCAAGAATTGTAAATTCATGGCATACATGCCACCAGTTTTTCCTTCATAAATGATAATGATTCTCTTTTCCAGTGAGTCTAGATGAAGCCTTCTAATCCTTCTCAACACAGTGCCAGATTCCACAACCAATCCACCAGAACTGGTACGTAGGATGAAACCCAAATCCTTAATTGAGTCACTACAATCATGATTTCCAAGATCATAATAATTTTGACTGGTGGATAAGCAGGTGAATTGAGAAGTCGGCAGAAGAGCTTCCCCTAATGTGTTAGTGGGTAGTGATGGGAGAAACCTCAAGATCTGTTTTGGAACAGGAATATTCTATAGCAGAAGGAGCACAGTGAGGGTCTGATGAACATTTCCCGTTACCCTAGTCAGCATCCTTGGTCATGATGCCAAGAAAATAAGCTTGCTCAGCCCTGGCACTGGTAACAAGTCTATCAACTATTCTCATCAGCCCTCAGTCTGAAAGACAGTGCTGTTTTCATGTTCATCTTACAATTTTTCTCATTTTATCATTCCAGAGGGAATATTGTCATTTTTCAATCCAGTCAGGTGAACATGTATGTATTAAGTACCTACTGTGTGTCAAGCATGCCAATCATGCCAACTCTGTGAGGCCGTCCCAGCTCCCACAGTGCTCATAGACAGGTGGAGATACATACCTGGGGACGCATGGATGCTGTCCACTGTGATAGGTTCCATGAGAGAGCAAGAGCGCATTCGTTCATTGTTGTTCTACCTTCTCGTCCTCTTCCAGAACTCAGTAAACATGTAGGTGGTCTAATTTCCTAATTAGAGTGAAATCAAAAGTCTGAATCTTAGATGTTACTAACCAGTGATGTGTGCTAGCTTAAAACAAGTCATCTTCATCTGCATCGCCCCCTTTAAAAAGTCAGTTAGCCCCGGAGGCTAAACAGACTCTAGGATCTGCAATGTGCCATTGCAGAAATGAGTTCTGTAGCTCATTCTTTTGGAATAATCTTTAAATTTAGTTGGGAAGTCTATTATTTCCAGGGAGTGAACTAAGCACTGGGAATACAGAGGGAAACAAGATCTATGACTGCCTGAGCTGCTGGGTCTAGGGAGATAACCAACATGTAAATAAGGAATTAGCATAAAATGGAGGCACCAGAAAGCCATGATATTTGGGTTGATATTGGATGGATAAGCAGACACTCATCAGGTATAGAAATGGGATAAGGGCATTCTAGGAGGAAGACATTCAGAAGAAAGATATGGCAAGTCAGCAAGCACCAGGGCAATTTATGAATTAACAGGGATAGGAGTTATTTGCCATGTTAGTACTTGTGAAGTGAGGAGTGGGGAGAAGGTAGGAAGATAGGGCAATGGATCCAGATGGGATTGGACCCAAAGTTCAAGTCATGAGAAGTGTTGAAGTGCATGTCAAGAAGTTTAAGTTTTAACCATAGGTAAGGAAGCTGCTCCAAAAATGTAAGCATGCAAATGACATAATTCTAATGGGCAGCATTTGAGCATATCTGGTATCCTTTCAACTAATCCTCATGAAATGACATTAAGCCAGTGCTTCTAATATTATCCCCATTTTACAAGGTACAAAACTGAAACTTAGAAGGGTTAAGTAATTGTTTTAGGTCACAAAGCTAGTGAATGTCAAAGCCAGGACATGAACAGTTTTGCTCGTAAGCTGTGAACCTACGGAATAGAAGAAGACTAGAAGCAAGATGTTCTAGGGGGAAATTGCAAGTTTTTAGGTAGGGGGTGAAGACAACTGGCACCAGAGCAGTAGGAGTGTGGATGAGTTAAAGGCTCTGGTAGGGCATGTTTCGAGGATAGACAACTCTGCCATTCTAAAAGGCACCAGGAAATCACATTGCCATTATTTTACATTCACTCCTTTTTAAATTTTAAAGTACCATTACTGACTTGACCATCTATTTGACTGTTTGCAAGAAGAACATTCAGGGATAAAAATTCATAACCGTGAAGAAAGTTAAAATGGAAACATCAGAGTCAAATTCTAAAGCAAAAGTCTAAAATGATCTGAGCAACTTCAGTGTTGCCAATATCATGCATGGTCTGTTAAGTACAGTGATTTTTCTCAATCACTTTTTCATGCAGCAGTCCCCTATTGAAGACCTACTTTATCTCAGGCATCATGCACAGTGATGGGGATATAACGATGGGTTATAATTGGGCAAGAACCAAATGGAGAATCTTGTGTCTCAGGATGTAAGCTCTCCACATTACTTGAAAAATAATAGTAAAGTAACAGTTATTATTGCAGTGTGTAGGTGTGATGTTGTTAAAGTATTTTAAAAAATCATTCTCTTAATACCTTTTATTCACCCCTCATATTCCAGGCAATGTTATTACTAGAAGGAAGGTTCCCGTGATCTATTTTGCACATTTATCAAAGAACAGATTGTAGCAAAAGACTCTGCCTCTGTGACAATAGCTTTGATTAACACCTATCAAAATAGAACCATCATTTGCTCACTTAAGCATTTGTTAAATAACCCAATCTGCTACTGAATTAGAAGCCAGATGCCTCCCTCTCAGCACGTGCTGAGAGGGCAGATGACACCTCCCTCTTCTGCCCTCGACCATGAGTGGCCTTTGCCTACAGAATGTCTCACGCTTGTTCCAGTCCAAGGTTCTAGGATTCTATAGATTTAGGTGTTTTCTCTGGAGTGGCCTATGGTATTTCAGTGGTCTTTCCTATGAATCAAGTAAAAGATCCTCTAATGACACACCCACCCAAACTGGTACCCATGATGGGTGACACCATATTCTGGTAAGCCTTCATCACCCAGGCTGACTACTGTGTCCTCTGCAGAGTAGAGTGAACACCTAGATCATAGGTCATATTAAGAAAAAAGGACCAACTTCACAGAATCTCATTACAAGTGGTGCTCAACCCCTGACTTCCTCTGTGACTAGAACTCTCTATACTAATACTCATTTTCAGAAGATCCATAATAATTAGGACCTGTTTTCTTACACTTGGCTGAGGTCTGCTTGTCATTTTCATTCTGATTTTGTTCTCTGAAGCCAAAGAGAATAAGTTCATCACGACTAAAAATAGCCAAGCCCTCTCCTGTTTGTATCAGATCTTCTTTTTTGTTCAATTAAGCAGCCAGATTTCCTGTTGTTCTTCAAGTGACACCATTTCCAGACCCCCTCATTATCTTGAACACTTTCTTCTTGACTCACTCCAATCCTTCAGTGCTCCGCATTAAAATGTGGTACCAAGAACAGAATTTAGCAGAGTATCCTAAAAGAAAGCTGGCCAGGAAAAATTAGAGGGCAATATGAATTCCTTACTATTCTATGACTAAAATCTATCTATCTAACTATCTAAACTATCCTTTTTTAAAGAAAAATCTGACAGCCATATTGACAACTTCTAATGAACAGTCTTGCCTTAGGGCGTTTGCACTTGCTCTTCTCTCATTCAGGAAAACTTACCTCTGATATTCATGTGGCTTCCTCCTCACTTCATTCCGTCCACGTCTCACCTCCTCAGCCACTCCCATGGAAGCTGGGTTCCCACTTCACTCTCTTGCCCCCTGCAAGGCTTTATTATTTTCTCATGGGACTATCATCATCTGATATGTAATTATTTTATGTATGCCTCCTTCACAAAATGTGTGCTCCACGAGGCAAGAAACTGTTCTCTGCTGCATCCCTCTGGTATGTGGAATATAGTCAATAGTGTTTATGGATTAATGAAAATCGGGTATGTGATCAACTACAGTTTCTAGAACATTTCTCATGAAAGGCTGTTAGATTAAGTCTTTGCCCATTTTTCACCTGGTGAGTAACTTGTTTTTCTAATTAAAAAATAGCTTATATTTATTGCAAATAATTAGGCAATATAGGTAAGCAAAAAAAAACCCTACTCAAATTTTCCTGTTTCTACACAAATTTTTTTTTAAAGATTTTATTTATTTATTTGAGAGAGAGAGAGAGAGAGAGAATGAGTGAGAGAGAGCACAAGCAGGGGGGAGAGGGAGAAGCAGGTTCCCTGATGAGCAGAGAGCCCGATGTGGTGCTTGATCCCAGGACCCTGGGACCATGATCTGAGCCGAAGGCAGATGCTTAACCCAGGAGCCCTACACAGAATTTAATATATAATTATAATTATGTTATAATTATATATAATATATAATTTAATATATAATTTTTTAGACTGTCATTAATATATATATTACTAAAATGAGACGAGAGTTGATGTATTTCAACCTGAGCTATTTTTTACTGTGCATTCCCTTAACAGAAAATATTCTTACTAAATAAGACCATATAATATTTTACTATGCAAGTATATCATAATTTAATATAACTTACTTAACTGATCATCATTTATTAGAAATATATATTATTTCAAATTTATTGTGAACTTAACAGTATTACATCAGGCTATATTGTAGCTAAATTTATGGGGCATTCGTAACTATTTCCTTGGTATAACGACTTGTGCATCAAGGAGTATAAAATATACAAGCTGCTAATAAGTATTATAAATAGACACATGTAAATTTTGAACACTTGAGCATTTTTGGTTTTTAGAGGTAGGGAAGAAGACATTAATGTACCACTAGTAATAGTGTAAACTGACATGGTATTTTCTGGATGATGATTTAAATTATACTCAACAAACAAGGAAAACAACAATAAGTTTTAATTTCCCTCTTTGGTATGTAAAATTTGTAACCTTTCCCTCTTGGCCTAAAGGAAACAAATACATTTTTTAAAAAGTTTTGTTCCTTCTGTCCTGTTGAACTTTTTAATTTTTTTTTTGAGTCCTGAGTCTGTACCTGAAATAGGGGTCACTACTCTTGGCTGTATGCATTTGATGAGTAAATCTTCTGAGTCTTTATTTGCAACAGATAGTTTACAATGTTTTGAACAAGATATGCCAAATACAAAGTTACCTTGTAAACCACTAAGCGCTTTGTTAGGGGTTTAAAAAAAATTGTTTTAGCGTGCCTCGGTGGTTCAGTCAGTTAAGCATCTGCCTTTGGCTCAGGTCATGATCCCAGGGTCATGACATTGAGTCCCGCATCGGGCTCCCTGCTCTGCGAGGATCCTGCTTCTCCCTCTGCCTCTCTTTCTGTCTCTCATGAATAAATAAAAATCTTTTAAAAAAATTTGTTTTAATGAAGACTGATGGAGAGAAAGGAAGTGACTTTCAGTAGACAGGTACAAAAAAAAAAAAAGAAAGCTTTTAAAGGAATTTAAAACAAAGTAAAATATAAAGGAAGGCTAAATAGGTAACAATGATCTGTTCCAATGAGGACAAGTCCAAAGCACCCTTACTGACATTTCTAAATCATGCCCTTGACTGTTGAAGCACTTCTGTAAGGCAAATGCTGATCCCTATCTTCACTGAGGATAAAAGAAGACACTCAAAGATCAAGGTTTTGGTAAGAGAGAACTCGTTTAACAACACAGAAGTTCAAGTATTAGAATATTCTTCTAATGGAGATTATATAATCCTTATCTTTAAGAAATTAAATAAATTCATTATAATAGCTGTGGCTGCATAGCCACCTCATGTCCCCATACCCCCCCCCCCAGCAAAAAAACCCCACAAAAACCCCATAGTGGCTTAAAATAGTAATTTGTCATTTCTCACAGTCTACAGGTCTGGATCAGGCCCACTTATTGACTTGCTTATTTGTCTGTAAGTAGCCCATGGGTTTATTGGGGACTCTCTAGTTCAGGGGTTTCTATGCTGGGATGATTCAGTTTTGCTTCATAGGGTCCCCAACAGGCTCACACAGACTTCTCAAGGAGGAAGAAGGGTTCAAGAGAGGAGCGGAAATACACAAGCACTTTTGTGACATTCTGTGTGCTTCATTTGTTAATGTCCCATGTTGACTGCAAGTCACATGCCAAGCTAGTCAGTGAGGATGTCGATGACCATAGGGTAGGATACAGGAGAATGTAAAAAACAAAAACCACCTGGGGCTATTGATGTTTCAGTCACTCATGTGGCAGTGTCTAGTAAAATCTCTGGGTCTCAGGAGGCCCCCAGTGGTTATTAATGATCTCTGAGTTGATGAGAACAATGTACCTTGATGACTCAGGCATAGTCACACCTGAAAGCAGAATGACTGAAGTGTCATCTGAGTTTATGACTCTATGACCTGGGGATTAGTTTTTCTTACTACACAAGATTGACAAGATGGATGTATATGTTTATAGTAGTAATATATTATGGCCCAATTTCAGCATCTTATAATGGGCCTATATTGATAACAGATATTCTTAATGGTCTCCTTTGATCGTAAATACTAGCCTCCTATATGATGTATATTTATTTCTGTTTATTTGGCTGCATTAGAAGGTTAAAAAAAAGGATAGAGCTGCCTAAAAATACCATGACAGTTACTCTCTTCAACTTTGCCTAAATTGTTACATGTGGATCTCAACAGTGGGCAACATCTGCTAAGAATATATCCAGTATAAATAAATGTAGGATTCCACAGTGAGTGAAAGAACACCAAAAGAAGATCTATAAATAAAGTGTCTGAAAAGCAATGTGTTTGGAAAAGCCAAAGAGATAGTTGTTAACTAAACACATTTTTAAAAATTTCCCAACATGGATGCAAAAACAAACAGGAAGTATTCTTGGAGAGATACGCATGTGTGTGTGGAATAAAGAAGATCTGACTTTTCTCCCTTGCTGGGATTTAGTTAAATGGTGGGTGGGTTTGACCAGATGATATGGTCGTTATTAATCCAGACTTGGTGAATCTGGAGCACTGTTGGTGGAATGAGAAGAGATACAGGAAATTCGTCAGATCCTCTGGGATCCAAAAGGATTACTTTATACCTGCCTCAGTCTTACAGCTGCCTTTGTGGCAGTTCATTCAGTAAATAGAGCTGCCTCCTTTCTCTGTGTGTGCCCTTGGGCATCATAATGATAATTAAAATATGCCCATTAATTTCCATTACCCCTGAAAAAATCCTTTGTGGGAGTCAGGACACATAATATTATTCCCATTTTACAGATGAGGGAATGGACTTGCTCAAGGTACATAGGTAGTGGGGGCTTTTCCTAATCCCAGGTCAAGGCTTTCCTTCCTAAACTTTACTCTCTGTTCCTATATGGGTTCAGGGTCACAATCATCCTGCTCCTTGTGACAGCACACGACTGGCTTCCCTGGCAATTTACAGGAGGAAAGCAGAGGTTCAGGAGAATCAAGCAAGAGATCATTGAATAAATATATAAAGAAAAGAAACAGAAGATCAAGGTAGGAAGTGTTATAGGTACTGAAAACAGGTGGCCCGAGAGCCAGCTGTATTTCTTTGACTTCATTTGATCTGCACAATATTTTGAAGCATGATTTGGCAGATGTTTGACGGCAACATAAGCAGATTAGCACCTATGATTTAATACTTATGCTTTTCTATATTGACGTTGCTTGTTTGGCTTCTGCAGATATTTGGTATTGTGACCCTGAATCTGAATTTAAAGTAAGAAATTCAATAGGGCATTTTCAAGAGTAGGCCGAGAATGATGAATCCTTTTAGGGCACGAGAGGTTGGCTGGTTCTTGTGACTCTGGTTGGTCAGGCGATCTGTGAGTAGCTCTATGGGTGGGAAATGGCCTCTGAATAAGGACACCCTGAAGGTGCGCACGGAGGCTGAAGCATCCTCAGCGAGTCTGCGCAGAACAGCCTCTGCGCCAGAGTGAGGTCAGCGTGGCATTTGGCATCCGCTCCCATCTCCCTAGAGGGATTAGAGCTGTTGAAACACAATATGTTCCCTGAAAACTGGCTCTGAGAGGAGAAACTGTCATCCTAATTATGTCACAGAGATCGGGGACCATGCTCGTCACCAGAGCCAGTAACGAACACTCAAGAACACATAGTGGCGAGTTGACTTTAATCACTTGTGCCTCTCAGCTTTGGACACTTGAGATGTCCCCTCACCCTATTCTAGAAAACACTGGGGAAAAAAATATATCCCACTTGACTGAGGGAGGCTTAACCACCTATGTTTTGCAGACTCTGCTTCAACATACTGTAGAACAGTCTTTGTACATACTTTACCAAAAATAATAAATAGATTCACTAGGATTGACCACATTTTTCTTGATGGACTGCACATTGGATACCATACTTTTCTAAGTCACGGATATATTCTGTCCTTCCTAATCACTTATTCCCCTTACGGTTCTTCAAATTATTTGGCTCAGCTTGTAATAAATGCACTCTGACTTTCCCTAACCTTAGATTCCCATGCTGATCTAAGAGATTAGGAAATTGGCAGTAAAGGATGAGGGAAAGAAATTATTCTCCTCCTAATGACAGACAGAGACAACTCTTACACAGCACTTACCATGTGTCCAGCACTGTTGGAAGTCATTTACATGCATCAACTCCTTCAATCCTCAGAACAAATCTATCCCCAACTTACTACTACTGTCCCCCCTTTGCAGGAAACTGAGGCACAGAGAGTTGAAGTGAGGTATCCAACTTAGCACAGATAGTAAGTGACAAGTCTGGGATTTAAACCTGGACTGTCTGTCCGCTGAGCTTCTGCTCTTGACATTTATGCTATTCTTTTTCCCTAGGTGAACTGGAGAAGTCACCCAGAAGTTTTTCTACTTGGGTGCCTGGGTGACTTAGTCAGTTAGGAGTCTGCCTTTGGCTCAGGTCATGGTCCCAGGGTCCCCAGATCAAGTCCCTAGTCGGGCTCCCTGCTCAGTAGGGAGCGAGGGTCTGCTCCTCCCTCTGCCCCTCACCCCACTCTCATGCTCTCTCTCTCTCTCAAATAAATGGATAGAATCTTAAAAAAAGAAAAGAAAAGAAAATTTTCTACTTAGTGCTTTTGCTCAGGCTCCTCTCTTCTGGAATGTCCTTCCTCAGATTCTCTGCCTGTTGAGGTCAAGTTCAATTGTTATCTCCTCTGTGAAGCCTTATCTAATTCTTCCTAGCCTCTCTGTTCTTTTGCCTCTTCTGTCATAACACTTATCCTTTGGTGATTTTTTACTCTATACTCAGCTCTCCCTACAAAGTATAGTCAGCTTATTGAGGAAGAGGGCTTACCATGTCATTTTTTATATTGGTATATCCGCAGTGTCTCAGAGAATGTGTGGTACCTAGTAAAGAGTACATATTGTATTGGACATGATTGAATGAAATGCTTGGAGATGCTCATTGATAAATAAGAGTAGGTTTTATGTTTCCTTTAACTCTATCTGTTTTATTTAGTGTCATTCTCTGGCCAAATAGGAAGTATTTTTATTGGATACTTGTTAAACACTCTGACGACTCTAGGCATATGGGTCCCTGTTTATTTTAAAGCTCAATTGAGGGGCACCTGGGTAGCTCAGTCAGTTAAGCGTCTGTCTCTTGATTTCAGCTGAGGTCATGATCTCAGGGTGGTGTGCTTGAGCCCTGCAAAGGGCTTTGTGCTCAGCATGGAGTCTGTTTATGCCTCTCCCTCTGCTCCTCACAGTGTATCTACATTCCCCATATTTCATTGGATGGCATTATTTTACAATATTTGCTTAATTATAATAATTGCTTAATCTGAAATAATGACATTATGTGCAAATTATATGAGACCCCATCCATTGATGTTTCTCTGAATGCTTAAGGTATTAGACTTCTTTTAATTATTTTTCTCTGCACCAGAGTGCTCACTCTTTTCTCTACTACTGCTCTGAGTATTCATGGCTGAACAAATCAATTATTAAAGGGAAACATGCTCCTTTTGTGCATTTCCTGGATGTCTTAACAATCTCATTATTTGATGAGTGACTTGTAGAAATATTTAACTCATCCTGTTTGACAGATGTCATGAGCTCAACAAGTATAATGAACGTGTTCTCTGGTACTGAGAAGACTGTGTTTGTAAGGATTTTGCTCTGATTTCAGCACTGCTACGGGTGAGAGGTTTCTGTTCTAATCACAGCCATGTTTGGGCTCAAAAGTGTTGAATTGTTTGACCTTGATAACTAGCTCCACAGAATACACTTTCAAGGTAGAAAAAGAAAAAGAAAGATTTGCATCAGGTCAAGGTTAATTGTAGCTGGTATTTGCTTAATAATTTGTCTCCTACCATTCTGGCTTGTGATATAATAAATGAACTATTTTGAGGAGAAGGAAGGTCAATCCTATATTCAATTTACTGCAGCAGGAGAGCTTCCAACTGGGAACTTAATTTGAAGAGGATTTTAATAAAGAGGGAGGTGCCTTAAAAATGTCTAGGTTAATATAGCACATTTACCGAATGACTCCTGTCTGGGATTATTTTATGTTCAAAAAAGTGAACTTCAGATATAACCTCAGTGACCAGGGGCTTGGTCTTCATTTGAATTCTTGACTTGTGAATCTTGTTTGAAAACTTTTTATATCTGCATTTCCCAATGCCTCTGAGGCATGCTCCTCTCTGAGGGTCACCACAATGCTCTGCGGTCAGCGCACACTTTTGTGCCCATGATACCTTCTAGGAATGGCTTCTTTTCTTATACACAGAGCCTGCTGGATGATCCTTTAGGACAGGGATCCTGTCCTGCTAACACTACTCACAGCACTTGTGAGTGTCTGGGTCATTGTAGGCATTAGAAACTGGCTACTCCATTAAGTATTTTATTAATGATAATAATATTGGTGACAACGCAAACTTTATTGACTCATTCTTTTTCACAAGATATAAGAATTCCGGCTCCTTTCAAATTCAAACCCAGTATTTCCTTGGAGTCCCTTGAGGTGTTGCTTATAAGCTCTGGTCTTATGTTTCTTCTCTACTGGCCCCACCATGACTCAACTGATGTCCAAGTCAAGGGCATGGTATTCACTTCTCCCCAAAGTCACAAACCTTCCAAGTAGTAATATAGGGCTATTTTTTTCTGAGAATCTTCACAGTGCTGAAGGCATGCTTTATCTCTTGTGGGAGTGGAGAGAGTATCTCTTTGCTTCCCTTTTCCAGCTTGGAATTAAAGGTAAACCAAACCATATCCTACCTTTCAAAAATATCCTCATGTCCCACAAAGTACCCCCACAGAACAGCTTTTTATCCTTACCTGAAACTCTTCTCTCCATCCATCTTGGATATGTGTCTATGGTGCTGGGCTGGGTACTCACCTGGTTCCAATCCCAATTTTCATGCTGCCTTCCTAGCCTGACCTCTCCCCAGGGATCAGCTTAAATATTTCCCTTCTTATTCAGATAAAAAGATAATTTTATTTCCTTTTTAGCTACTTTTCTCCTTCCCACCTTCTTTCATTCATGTAGTCATTTAACACATAGTTATTGGACAAAGATTATGTTCCAAGCACTCTAATAGATTCTGGAGATAAACTGAAGAATGAAACAGATGAAATTCCTATCCCTCTGGAGTTTATAATTCTCTTCACTTGAAGATGCCCAGATATGCTTTAATCCCACTTAAGACTTAATTTGGATTCATGCTAAGTCCTAAAACATGACACATGTTTCTGTCTCTCTTGCTAACACCTTAGTGTCCAGAAACTTCCTCCCTATGTTGTGATTAATTAGGGCAAGGCATATATTATGTGATCTGAGGATTTGTAAACACAGTAGGAAGAGGCCAAGAGTAAGAAGGAGCAAAGCTAACTGTAAGGACCTTTTTTAAGGCAAAGGAGACAAGAAGGGTATAGGGAGATAAGAAAGACTATTTGATCATATGATGAGGGATAATGATCTCCTGAAAATTCCCAACCAATATGAGGAAATAGTAGTCTCAGTTAGGAACCCAGGAGACAGGGAAGGAGTTGTATGTGGAGAAAAAGAATAACAGAAGGAGCCGGGTCTCCGAGGTCCAACTCCAACGCGAAGGCAGCCCCTCCATGGAAGGGCTGCTTCAGTCTGTTCAAAATCCGACAGAGCTCGATGAGCTGTCTTGGAAGAACATACACTTAATAGAATGAATTTTAATTTGCAGCAAACAAAGCCCCAGATTCCTGAAATATTTTATTAAAAAAACACAGAAATAGATTTGCAAACAAGGGGACGTAGTTACCAGTAGTCCCAGTCCCTCATGGAGAGATGCCATTTTTCAAGAGTGCCTCATCAAGAGAAAAGTGACTAAGTAGCTCAAATGGTAAATAGGAGGGACGATCACCCATGAGCAGACGAAGTTCCCCAAGAACCAAGGGCAGGAGGCCCAAAAGGAGCTTCTTTTCAAAACTCCTGTTGTAACTGCTAACATTTTCCTCGTTTGAAACCCTCTTGCCCAAATGGGAAGATGGAAAAATCAATCAACTAAACCGCAGGAGACAAACTTGAATGACACTGAAGGTTGAATTTTTCCTATAGTTCACTCTTGGAAGCTGCTCAAGTCACTGATCACTCCAAGAAGTAGGCCATGGCCCAGGGCTGTGAACCATTAGTCAAACCTCCTAATGACCATGTCACCGAAGGGAAGCATTATATGGAACGTGGTGCCAAGAATATTCTTTATGCAGATAAAGTGTATAACCAAGGATAATCACTTTAAAGGAAAGCTCTCAGAATAATATTCATTCCAGAGAAAATTTTATGGGTACTGTTAAAGAAGATATGTTAAAACAATATATTTTTCTAACTTTATTCCTCAAGTTTTCCCTTTTTTTGAGAAGGAAAACAGATCTGGTCTTAGAAAGAATATAGCACAAATAAATCTCAGATCCCTGCATGGCTCAATGTATAGAATCACAAGACAGAAACAAGGTTCAGTGGTGCCTGGGTGGCTCAGATGGTTAGGTGTCTGCCTTCAGCTCATGTCATGACTCCGGGTCCTGGGATGGGGCCTCGTGTCAGGCTCTTGGCACAGCGGGAGTCTGCTTCTCCCTCTCCCTCTGTCTCTCTTCCCTGCTCATGCTCTCTCTCTGTCTCTCTCTCTCAAATGAATAAATAAAAAGAAATCTTAAAAAAAAAGAAACAAGGGGGGCGCCTGGGTGGCTCAGTTGGTTAAGCGACTGCCTTCGGCTCAGGTCATGATCCTGGAGTCCCAGGATCGAGTCCCGCATCGGGCTCCCTGCTCGGCAGGGAGTCTGCTTCTCCCTCTGACCCTCCTCCCTCTCATGCTCTCTGTCTCTCATTCTCTCTCTCTCAAATAAATAAATAAAATCTCTAAAAAAAAAAAAAAAAAAAAAAAACCTTTAAAAAAAAAAAAAGAAACAAGATTCAACAATCTAATGGTGATATAAACTTGTCAGTGACTTAGCTGAATGTGATAAGATGGCAACAAAGTAATTTAATTCTTTCTCCCATTGTTCCTTCATATTTGCTCCACAGGCCATTTCTTTCTCTGCGTCTCGATGAAAACTTAGATTTGTACCATATATTTTCATCATCTTTAATTCTAACAACAGTCTTATTTCAGTAATTAAAATGCACAGTTGTCAGTGTAATAATCAAAATTGGATGGGTAACACATGAAGAGACATTCACCTTCTACCAGCTTGCATTGCTTCAGATCTGGAAGCCTCACTGGGAAGAGGAATGCAGTTGGCCCCTTCTGCCGTCTTTGATTAGATCCTTGCCTTCTCATTGGCTGGGCTCCTGACCCTGCAAGGTACATTTAGGGAGAGACTGGATTAGGAGAGAAGCATAGCCTTATGTGGCTGGGTGATTATCATTTGTCACTGGCTTTTCTGCATTTGAGAGAGATTAGAATTGGCTCATTCTCGCAGGACCTGTACTGTGCTTCTCAGAAAGTCTCCTTGTGGTATAATAAAAAGTAAATGTCTGGTCTTTTTCCCAGTTTTGGGCACATAGCTCCTAAAACCCTTGGAATCCCTGAAGTGATGAGTGTCTTACATATGCTAGCCAGATGACTATGTCTGGGGACCCCTTGATAGCTTCAGAGTGGGGACTGGTCACCAGATAGACCAAGCCCAATTACAAGGTTAGAATTTTTAGCTTCCAGTGCCTCCTTAGGGAGAGTGGGGTGGAGACTGAGTTCAATCACCAATGGTCAGCGATCCAATCAATCATGCCTAGTAATGAAACCTCCACAAAAACACCTAAATGACAAGGATTCGGAGAACTTCTAGGTTGGTGAACACACTGAGGTGCTGAAAGGGCATGGAAGTTCTGTGCCCAGTCTTCCATCCCTTCTTCCATTTGACTGTTTCAGAGTTATATCCTTATAATTAAAAAAAAAAAAAAGGTAACAGTAAATAAAGTGTTTCCTGAGTTCTGTGGGTCATTCTAGCAAATTATCAAACCAGAGGAGGGCTATGGCAGACACATGGGCAGCCTGGGTACCCCTTTTATGGCTGGCATCTGAAGTAGAGACAGTCTTGTGGGACTGAACCCTTAAACCCATGGGATCTGTTAAACCTGTCTCTCCAGCTGTTTTAGTGTTCCCAGGGCCTAGCACGGGTCCCCTCTCTCAGGACAGGCCAGGAGAGCTATGCGAGCACCAGAGGCCTGAGCCTTGGCCATGCTTGGGGCTCTGTGCAGTGTCAGGATGTCTGTGTAGATGGAGCATGGACATGAGGACTTGGGTGTCCATATACTTGCTAATGAAGTTCCTCACGGTACAGAACAGAGAAGAGGTAGAACAAGAATGGGACAGGCATGGATCAGGACCTGGCCTACTGTCCCTTCTCCATTCAGTCTGGGACAGGACATCTAGGAGTCCATGAATTCTTTTTTTTTTTTTTTTTAAGATTTTATTTATTTGCGAGAGAGAGAATGAGAGACAGAGAGCATGAGAGGGAGGAGGATCAGAGGGAGAAGCAGACTCCCTGCTGAGCAGGGAGTCCGATGCGGGACTCGATCCCGGGACTCCAGGATCATGACCTGAGCCGAAAGCAGTCGCTTAACCAACTGAGCCACCCAGGTGCCCGGAGTCCATGAATTCTAAACTCAAACCAGGCCTTCCAGGTTTTCCATTTGTCAAAGTAGGAAAATAGGACATATTTTATTTAACTGTTTTTGGCTTGATTTATACTTTTTAAATGGAGCCATATGGCATATGGGCTCTCCATGTGACTCTTACCCTAAGCGCACACAAGTTTGGGATGGGCCTGGCAGTAAATGTAAATTCTATTTTCTTCTTTAGTGAGGACTTAAAGGATCTTCCGTGAAAGATTCCTACAGAAACTGGATACCAGTCTCACAAAATTATTTTCCTTTGCTCCTTAGCTTCATGTGAATAGACCATAGCAGATTCCCCCTTTGTAGCTTTTTTCTATACCACCCCATCTTTGAATAATAGCACCTAATATGGTGTATGATATGCTTTATTTTTATTTTTTACTGCTTGTCTTTCCATCCTCTGCCCACTACGCTGTTCCATCCCTGCCTGCACTGGAATGTGACTTCTATGAGGATGTCCCAAGAATTAGAACAGTGCTTGGAACATAGTGGGCACACAATAAATATTTGCAGAATAAATGAATATATATACATCTATATGAACATGAATACAGTAAAATGTACATTAGGTGTGCTTTAGCTGATAGAATTTATTGATGATTTATATTCATTAACTATATTTTTACATATCTTACACATTTTCTATAGTAAATACATCTATAATAAAATAATATGAGTATATTAAATTATAATGGATCTTCCTTATCTTTAAATGCTTTTATATTTCTTGGATAATAAATACTATTGTACACATTTAGTAGATTATGAAGCAAAACTATTAACATTTCAGCTTGTGAAATACCTGGTGTTTCTCACGCTCTCTCCAGGGCCTTTGCACCTGACATGACATGACTGTTGCCCACATGAGATAGGTTTTTGTGTGATGCCCACTACCTCCCTTTCAGTTTTGTGTTTGCACCTGAGTGGAAACTACTCTGGGTGGTTTTCCTTTGCCTACAAGCCAAAAAAGATATAATACTGGGCACACCAGCCTTGTGTTCAAACATAGGCAAATGTAATAATTAAGCCACAATTTCTTGTCAAATACTTAATTTGTGCTCAATCCACACTATAAAAAGATGGTCTTCTTCTTTTGAGAGCACGTAAGTAAATCATTTCTAATAATTTATTTTAAAATAGAGTAGTGACAGAGTAAACAACTGCATATAGTGTACTTGTTTAAAAAAAAAAAAACAAAACAGTTCTGGGTTTTCATCAACACCAAAGTACCTGAATGAATGTGTTACAGTTAAAAGGCTGTGACTCTGTGTGCATTGGGGTGGGCAAAGTCATGGCCTTGTTTTCTTTTGAAAGTCAGGTATCAGGGGTGCCTGGGTGGCTCAGTCGGTTGAGCATCTGCCTTCAGCTCAGGTCATGATCTCAGGGTCCTGGGATCGAGCCCCGCATCAGGCTCCCTGCTCACTGGGGAGTCTGGTTCTCCCTCTCCCTCTGCCCCTCCCCTGCTTGTGCTCTCTCTCTAATAAATAAATAAAATCTTTAGAAAAGATAAAAAAGAATGTCAGATATCAGGCTGTCTTGAAACATCCCAATTTTTGGCGCTATCGGAAGCAAACAAGCACCTTTCCAGGTGATAGTTGACCAGACTTCTCAGTTTTCATCTGGTTGTTTGACCATCATAAGCTATCAGAGAATGTAAGTATTTATGATCAACACAACTATTCTACTTTA
This sequence comes from Neomonachus schauinslandi, assembly GCF_002201575.2. Lineage (NCBI taxonomy): Eukaryota > Metazoa > Chordata > Mammalia > Carnivora > Phocidae > Neomonachus > Neomonachus schauinslandi. The sequence goes on from NC_058404.1 coordinate 186,249,331, forward strand.
TTTTATTTTTTAAAAAGATTTCATTTATTTGAGAGAGAGCAAGAGAGAGGGCAGGGGGAGGGGCACAGGGAGAGGGAGAGAGAGAATCTCAAGCAGAGTTCCTGCTAAGCTTGGAGCCTGACACGGGGCTCGATCCCAGGACCCTGAGATCATAACCTGAGCTGAAATCAAGAGTCAGATGTTTAACTGACTGAGCCACCCAGGTGCCCCAACTATTTTACCTTAAATAGTTGTTCTATAGACATGAAACTGGATTTCAGTTGTCTTTATGTTAGAAACATAGCTAACACAGACATGTCACTGTTACTTGAGTTCTTTTGAATTTTTTAAACCATTGATTACTCAAGAAATAAGGAAAATATTTTTCGGTATACTTTCTTGGATATTCCATAGTATGCGGGGAAATTTTTTTTTTTTTATGTTTCAGTAATCTCAATTCCAGTTTTAATGGAATCCTATAACTCAAACTAGATTGAAAATCAAAACACAAGCACATTTTAATCATGTGAAAATATTATTCCATCTCATGTTACTCTAGAAAAATTATGACATTAAAAAGCCTGGCCCACAAATCACCTCCTTTATGAAACTGACTGTAATTTCCTCATTTGAAAGAAGAGTCTTTTTTATAAAACTCTGTGATATGTGCCCAGAAGCAAATTGGGTATTGCAGGGAGCATGGGAAGAAAGCAGACCAGTTCCCAGCCCAGAGCTTACAGGCAACAGTCATCACACACACAAATATATATATATATTTTATTACAGAGGTGAATGAGTGTTATGTAGGTAATAGGTGGTGCAATTAAAATGCTGAGACTTCTAAGGAGGAGACATTTAACTTTTTCACTTGACAAGAGTTAGCCAGGCTCAGCATGAAGCAGCCAGAAGAGGCAGGAGTTGCATGCAAGGCTGAAGGCCCTGAGGTCCACACAGCTTGGTTTGTTAGAAATTTTGAGGGGAGGTCAGTGTGGCTGCCCCATACAGTGTGTGGTAGGTTCTTTGGGGTGGATCTTTTTAGAAAGTTCCAGAAGTAAACCCATCAAATGCTGTGCTGAGAAACACTGGGTTAGAGAATGGTGCTGTCTATTTCTGGAATGTGTCAATTGCGTTTTTTCTTTTCTTCTTCTTCAATTTCAAGTTAATTACTATACAGTGCAGCACTGGCTTCAGAAACAGAATCCAGTGATTCATTACCCACATGCAATACCCGGTGCTCACACCCACAGGTGCCTTCCTTAATGTCCATCAGCCATTTAACCCATCCTGCAACCCACATCCCCTCCAGCAACACGAAGTTTTTTCTCTATATTTAAGAGTCTTTTACGGTTTGCCTCCTTCTCCAATTTTATCTTATCTTATTTTTCATTCCCTTCCCGAATGTTCATCTGTTTTCTTTCTTTAATTCCACATATGAGTGAAATCATATGATATTTATTTTTCTCTGATTTTGCTTAGCATATTACGCTCTATTTTTATCCGCATTGTTGCAATGATCGCCAAGTAATATTCCATTGTATATATATAACCACATCTTCTTTATCCATTCATCAGTCAATGGACATTTGGGCTTTTCCATAATTTGGCTATTGTTGATAGTGCTACTATAAACTTTGGGTGCATGTGCCCCTTTGAATCAGCATTTGTGTATCCTTTGGATAAAAGCCTTGTAGTGCAATTTCTGAGTCGTAGGGTAGTTCTATTTTTAACGTCCTGAGGAATCTCCATGCTCTTTTCCAGAGTGACTATCCCAACTTGCATTCCCATCAACAGCGTAAGAGGGTTCCCTTTCTCCACATCCTTCCCAACATCTGTTGTTTCCTGAGTTGTTAATTTTAGCCGTTCTGACTGGTGTGAGGTGGTTATCTCATTGTGGTTTTGATTTGTATTTCCCTGATGCCGAGTGATGTTGAGCATCTTTTCATGTGTCTATTAGCCATGTGGATGTCTTCTTTGGAAAAGTGTCTATTCATGTCTTCTGTTCATTTCTTAAGTGGATTATTTGTTTTTTGGATGTTGAATTTGAGAAGTTTTTTATAGATTTTGGATACTAGTCCTTTATCTGAGATGTCATTTGCAAAAATTTTCTCCCACCCTGAAGGCTGCCTTTTAGTTTTGTTGACTGTTTCCTTCACTGTGCAGAAGCTTTTTATCTTATCTAAGTCCCATTTTTGCCTTTGCTTCCCTTGCCTTTGGAGATGTGTCTAGTAAGAAGTTACTGTGGCCGAGTCAAAGAGGTTGCTGCCTATGTTCTCCTCTAGGATTTTGATGATTTCCTATCTTACATTTAGGTCTTTCATCCATTTTGAATTTATTTTTGTGTATGGTGTAAGAAAATGGTCCAGTTTCGTTCTTCTGCATGTTGCTGTCCAGTTTTCATAGCACCATTTGTTGAAGAGACTGTCCTTTTTCCATTGGATGTTTTTTCCTGCTTTGTTGAAGATTAGTTGACCAAATAGTGTGGGTCCATTTCTGGGCTCTCTATTCTGTTCCGTTGATCTATGTGTCTGTTTTTGTGCCAGTACCATATTGTCTTGATGATTACAGCTTTGTAATAGAGCTTGAAGTCCAGAATTGTGATGCCTCCCACTTTACTTTTCTCTTTCAACATTACTATGGCTATCTGGGGTCTTTTCTGGTTCCATACAAATTTTAGAATTGTTTGTTCTGGCTCCATGAAAAATGCTAGTGTTATTTTGGTAGGAATTGCATTGAGTGTGTAGACTGCTTTGGGTAGTATAGACAGTTTAATAATATTTGTTCTTCTAATCCATGTGTATGGAATGTTTTTCCATTTCTTTGTGTCTTCTTCAATTTCTTTCATAAGTGTTCTATAATTTTCAGCATACAGATCTTTCACCTCTTTGGCTAGGTTTATTCCTAGGTATCTTATAGTTTTTGGTGCTATTGTAAATGGGATTTGATTTCTCTTTCTGCTGCTTCATTATTGGTGTATAGAAATGCAACAGATTTCTGTACATTGATTTTATATCCTATGACTGCTGAATTCATCTATCAGTTCTAGCAATTTTTTGGTGGAGTCTTTCGGGTTTTCTACATAGAGTATCATGTTGCTTACAAATAGTGAAAGTTTGACTCCTTCCTTGCCAATTTAGATGCTTTTTATTTCTTTTTGTTATATAATTGCTAGACTAGGACTTCCAGTACTATGTTGAATAACGATGGTGACAGTAGACATCCCTGTTTTGTTCCTGACCTTAGGGGTAAAGCTCTCAGTTTTTCCCCATTGAGGATGATATTAGCTGTGGGTCTTTCATATATGGCCTTTATGATGTTGAGGTATATTCCTTTTATCCCTACTTTCTTGAGTTTTTAATCAAGAAAGGATGCTGTATTTTTTTAAAGATTTTATTTATTTATTTGACAGAGAGAGAGAGAGAGAGCACAAGTAGGCAGAGTGGCAGGCAGATGGAGAGGGAGAAGCAGGCTCTCCGCCGAGCAGGGAGCTGGATGTGGAGCTCGATCCCAAGACCCCAGGATCATGACCTGAGCCGAAGGCAGCCGCTTAACTGACTGAAGCCACCCAGGCGCCCCAGAAAGGATGCTGTATTTTGTCAAATGGCTTTTTCTGCATCTATTGAGAGGATCATATGGTTCTTGTCCTTTCTTTTATTAATGTTGTATATCACATTGATTGATTCATGGATACTGAACCACCCCTACAGCCCAGGAATAAATCCCACTTGATCATGGTGAATAATCCTTGTAATATACTGTTGGATTCAATTAGTTCATATCTTGTTGAGAATTTTTGCATCCATGTTCATCAGGGATATTGATCTGTAATTCTCCTTTTTAGTGGAGTCTTTGCCTGGTTTTGGAATCAAGGTAATGCTGGCCTCATAGAATGAGTTTGAAAGTTTTCCTTCCATTTCCATTTTGTGGAAACAGCTTCAGAAGACTAGGTATTAATTCTTCTTTAAATGTTTGGTAGAATTCCCCGGGTAGAATGCCACCCGGCCCTGGACTCTTATTTGTTGGGAGATTTTTGATTACTGACTCAATTTCTTTGCTGGTTCTGGATCTGTTCAAATTTTCTGTTCCTTCCTATTTCAGTTTTGATAGTTTATATGTTTCTAGGAATTTATCCATTGCTTCCAGATTGCCCAATTTGTTGGCATATAATTGCTCGTAATATTCTCTTATAATTATTTGTATTTTGGCAGTGTTGGTTGTGATCTCTTTCATTTGTGATTTTACTTATTTGGGTCTTTTTCTTTTCTTTTTGATAAGTCTGGCTAAGGGTTTATCAATCTTGTTAATTCTTTCAAAGAACCAGCTCCTAGTTTCATTGATCTGTTCTACTGGTTTTTTTTTTAATTTTTATATCATTTATTTCTGCTCTAACCTTAATTATTTCTCCTCTTCTTCTGGTTTCAGACTTTGTTTGCTGTTCTTTTTCCAGCTCCTTTAGGTATAAGGTTAGGTTGTGTATTTGAGACCTTTCTTGTTTCTTGAGAAAGGCTTGTATTGCTATATACTTCCCTCTTAGGACCACCTTTGCTTCATCCCAAAGGTTTTGAACAGTTGTGTTTTCATTTTCATTTGTTTCCATGTATTTTTTTATTTCTTCTTTAATTTCCTGGTTAACCCATTTATTCTTCAGTAGGATGTTCTTTAGCCTCCATGTGTTTGTGGTCTTTCCAAATTTTTTCTGTAGTTGACTTCATGTTACATAGCCTAGCAATCTGAAAATATTCATGGTATGATCTAAATCTTTTTGTACCCAGTTGAGGCCTGATTTGTGACCCAGTATGTGATCTATTCTGGAAAATATTCCATGTACCCTTGAAAAGAATGCGTATTCTGCTGCTTTAGGATGAAATGCTCTGAATATGTCTGTTAAGTCCATCTGGTCCAGTGTGTCATTCAAAGCCATTGTTTCCTTGTTGACCGTTGCTGTGAGTGGGGTGTTAAAGTCCCTACTATTACTGTGTTATTATCAATGAGTTTCTTTAAGTTTGTTACTGATTGAATAACATATTTGGCGGCTTCCAAGTTGGGCACATAAATATTTATAATTGTTAGATCTTCTTGTTGGATAGAAGAAGATTTTTAATAGTTTAAAATCTAGTTTGTCTGGTATAAGGATGGCTACTCCAGCTTTCTTGTGATGTCCATTAACATGATAGATGGTTCTCCATGAAGCACAGAGGGATTAAATAATTCCCCATGGTTACACAGCTTTATAAAGTAACAGAGCTTGAATTCAAACTCACATCTTCTCTTCCCAGTGCCCATGTTCTTAGCCACTATGTTGTGTTGCAATATGAATTATATTTTCAACTCTGAGGGGACAGTGAAAGACACCAACGGAGCTGAGTATAATATGAGGAAGAACAAAGTGCCAAATAGGAGTGTAAACAAAAGATGCCATTAATTCTGATTTTGGAAAAGTCGAGGGTTGGCAGGAGGCTTTGGGTGGTAGGAGAGGAATCTGATAATACTTTTGTCTATACCAATTTTAACGAGCTCCTAATAAAAGGGAATTTAAGAAGTGGGCCCAATGGAGAACACCTCCCAGTCAGGAAGTGTCCTAAATCAAGGTCAGACCCTGTGGTCATGGTCAAATAGCCGTACTATGCTACATGGACAGAGTCCAGGGTTCATGCCTACTACAAGGTAGACACAGTGAAGGTTTGCTGGGTGATTGACAGGAACCACATCTTCTTTCTTCAAAGTAATTAGGTAACAACAGTGGCACTTGGTTCCTGCTACAGATGACCAGCTGATAAGCAAATGCATGATTTCACCTGTGCTGAAGCCTGGCATCAATTATTATTATTTTTATTTTTTTGTTTGAAAATATGTCATATATTTTTTTAAATTAACATATAATATATTATTTGTTTCAGGGTACAGATCTGTGATTCATAAGTCTTATATAATACCCCATGCTCATTACAACACATATGTCCCCAGTGTCCATCACCCAGTTACCCCATTCCCCCACCACCCTCCCCTCCAATTATTAACAATATCTTCAGTATCAGCTATCAGGATAACCATGATTAGCATTCACACAGCAACTTGCATATTACAAAAGATTTTCTTATGTATTATATCATTTTAATGCCTGGAAATTCGTGTACTTGGCCCTTACTTTTATAAAAACTATTTTGCATCTGCCCAATGTAATATATGTTCACAGTTTAGAAAGTTAAGTGGTACTATTAAATAATGAAAAACAAGTGTCCTCACCCAATTACTCCATCCTTCCAATTTCCACCTCTACAGAAGTCATTAGTTTTAACTATTTTTAGCTGCTTCTTTTGACATTTACCCTCATAGCTAAGTAATAGGATTACATTGCTATTTTTTTATTTTTCCACTTTAAATATTATCCTTTGGCTTCTTATGAGAGAAGATAAGGCTTTAACTTTTTAACTCCCTCCCTCTTCCTTCCTTCTCCACATATGCATATACACTCTCAAATATACATTTCCCTTCCCCCTAGTCGGATAATACAGTCACATCATAACTTTTGGTTATGTCAGTATCTTTGTTTTATTATGATAAATTTAAAAGTAACTCACAGTTTTTCTATGTATTGTACCATGGATCTTATCATGTATTGTTCCCTTTCTTGTACAACTCTGCTTGGAGTACAGAACTATCTTATTTTAATCATTTAATTAATTACTTAATTTTAATTTACTTAATTTTAATTACTCACTTAATTACTTACTTAATTACTTAATTTTCTCTGTATCTATCACTCATTACTTCCCAAACTTTTGAATAAAACTTGAACGTTGTTATTAATACATTCAAATTCATCAAGTAGCATATCATCTTTTCCCAAAGGAATTCACTCCTCAACACTGTGTCTGCTTTTCCACTTCCAGACGGCTAATGTGTAGGCTTCCTGCATCTGGGATCACTCCATCACTTGTACCTGAGAACTCCTTCTCTTCTGGGTTGGTTCCATTGGTTCCTGAATCCCACTTTCTGATTTACATCTCTGTTTTGTATCAGCACATTCTTTGGTAGATTCTCAAGAAGGACTGCAGGAAACATTTTTGAGATGTTGTTTATTAGTCAGGAAAAACTATCATGGTTTCTCAACCTCAGCACTGTTGACACTGGAATCATATAATTTTTTGTTGATGGAAGCTGTCCTGTTCATTGCAGAATGCTTAGTTCATCCCTGGGGTCTACGACATATATACCAGCAGCACTCCCTCAGTTGTGGTAAACAAAAGTATTTCAAACATTGCCAAACGTCCCCTGGGGATCAATGTCAACTCCATTGAAAACCACAGGGCTCTGTAAACATATTCACCTCCAAATCTCAGTTGTTTAATGAACAAATGTTTGTTGCTTGTGCATGGTACATGTTCAATGTAGGTTGGCATAGCACTATGTTCTTCATATTAATTTATATAATTATTCAGGAACCCAAGGTGACAGACACGCTCTCATCTTTTATTGGCGCAGTAATTGTATTCTAAAGTCAAAGGAGCTAAGAGATTAGGAAGCAGGACAATTTTCACCATCTCCATTCAGAACTGGCAGACTTGATTTCTTCCCATATTCTATTGGCCAGAATTAGTCACATATCCATTCTTAATTTCAAAGAAGAAAAAGAAAAAATGATCTCTATCACATTAAAATTCTGAAAATATCTTTATTTTACCCTTATCTAATTAATAGTTTGGCTGGGTTTAGAATAATGCACAAGAAAGCAATTTTGTGGTATAAATATCATTTCACAGATGAAAGGACACCTTCAGAGAGGTGCAGAACTAGTAAATAGTATAACAGGGAATGAACCAACTGCAAATCAGGGGCAATGCTATGTGTTCATTTTACCCATCTCATTTTTCTCCTGGGCATAGAGATAGGCTGCATTTGCCAGCCTCCTTTCACTAGATTTGTCTCTGTGACTAAATTGGGGTCATTAGAATGGGGCAGAAGTGATATGTGCCTGGTCCACAAAAATATTCCATGTGCAATTCTCTATTACCTCTTTCTTTCCTCATGGTGAACCCAAAAGCCATGAGTTGAATGGTGTCATCATCAAATGGAAAGCTTGAGTGTCTGAATGATGTGATTAAGAAGAGTCCTGCTCCAACTTCCCTGGACAATGAATGATTAAGTAATAAACTTCTGCATTAAATAATAAACTTTAGCTACTGAGGTATTGAAGTTAGTTATTTTACTAGCTGATATTGTATCTCCTAACTAATAGAGAAATGAATACTAGAAGTAGAATGCTGCCATAAGAAAAACGTGAAAGTGTTATCTTTGACTTAGTAGTCTAGAAGCAAGTGAGAAGAAGCTCAGGGCAGAGGTAGAAAGATGGAAACCATGTTATGCAGTGGAAAACCATTTGATAAAACTCTTTCATATAATGATGTGGAGGATAGATAATATACCTCCTATGCCAGAAACTCTAGGAGAAGTGATTGAAAAGAACTTAAGTGTTAATGAATAAGTTACTAGAGATGAGAATTTGCCAGTTTGCCAGCAGAAATGAAAAGATATAAAAAAGACTCCAGAAATATGAAATCTTGAAGGACTGGAAAAACCGTTTTTCTTCTATACCACTCAGAATAGAAGACACAACTGAGAAATACTTTGAGCAATTAAATTCCATGAAGATCCCACCTTGGGACAAAGAACAAGTTAAGGATGTGGTCCATTTTAGTATGATAGCCTCAAAGTAGGAGCCATTCTATTGAGAAAGAGCCAGGGAAAGATAAGCCAAATGAAATGGATTTGAGAGCTATGTTTCCAAAGAGCTTTTGGATTAAACTCAACAAATTAGATATAGAAGGAAGTAATTCAATAAAGGCCAAATGTGATAAGCCCTTAGCTAACATCATACTCAACTCTGAAAAACTGAGAGTTTTTTCTCTAAGATCAGGAATAAGACGAGGATGCCCACTCTCACAATTTCCATTCAATATAGTAGTGGAAGACCTAGCCAGAGCAATTCAGTAAGAAAATGAAATAAAAGGCATCTAAATTGGAAAGGAGGAAAGTAAAATTGTTTCTATTTTCAGATAACATGATCTTATATAGAGAAAACCCTGAAGACTTCATCAAAACAACAACAACAACAAAAACCAGAACTAATAAGCAAATTTAGTAAAGTTGCAGGATACAAAATCAATATACGGAAATCAGTTGCATTTTTATACATTAACAATGAACTATCAAAAAATATTAAGAAAACAATCCCATTTACAATAACATCAAAAAAAAATACTTAGGAATAAACTTAACCGAGGAAGTGACAGATCTGTACACTGAAAACTAAAACACTTATGAAAGACACTAAAGAGGACATGAATAAATGGAAAGATAGTGTATGCAGATTGGAAGAATTCTATTACTAAAATGTCCATACTACCCAAAGTGATCTACCAGATTCAGTATAATCCCTATCAAAATCCCAATGGCATTTTTCACAGAAATGGGAAAGAAAATCTTAAAATTCATATGGTACCACAAGATACCATGAATGACCAAAGCAATGTTGAGCAAGAAGAACAAAGTCAGAGTCATCATACTACCTGATTTCAAAATATACTACAAAGCTATAATAATCAATGGTACTATAGTTTCATAGTAATCAATGCCAGCATGATACTGCATTTAAACAGACATATAGACCAATGGAACAGAATAGAGAGTACAGAAATAAGTCCACACGTTTATGGTCAATTGATTTCCAACAAGAGTGCTAGGAACATACAACAGGGAAAGGACAGCCTTTTCAACAAATGGTGTCAGGAGTACTGGTTTTCCACCAGCATGGGAATGAAATTGGACACTTACCTCACTCCATGTACAAAAATCAACTCAAACTAGATTAAAGACTAAAATGTAAGACCTAAAGTTATAAAGCTATTAGAAGACAACATAAGGAAACATCTTCTTGACACTGATCTGGGCAATGATCTTTTAGATATGACTCCCAAAGCACAGACAACAAAAGCAAAAGAAAAATGCACAAAATGGATCGCATCAAATTAAAAAGCTTCTGCTCAGCAAAGGGAAAAAAATCAACAAAGTGAAGATACAACCTACAGAATGGGGAAAATATTTGTAAACCATGTATCTGATAAGGTTAATACCCAAAACATATAAGGAACATAATAACAAGAAGACAAATAATCTGATTATTAAGTGGGAAAAGGACCTGAATAGATATTACTTAAAAGACATACAGATGGCTAAACGATATATGAAAAGATGCTCCACATCACTAATCATCAGGGAAAGGTAAATCAAAATCACAACGAGATACCACCTCACACCTGTTTGAATGGCTATTATCAAAAAGAAGAAAGAAAACAAATGTTAATGAGAATGTGCTTATATAGATATACTGAATGCCTCAGTTGCCATCATGATATCCTACACAACATTACTTTTGTTTTACAGCTTAAGAAATGAGACATTGGCTCCTATCTTTGGAATTCACTTCCTTGCCATGTACCCAATCACCCAGAAGCAACTAAGCCTATTGATTAGTGGAATGGAATGTTGAAATTATTGACAACCCCTTCCAGACTTGGGATGTGTCCAATCCAATGAGATACATTTTTGGAGCTTCTGACCAATTTATGTTTCTCCCATATCCAAAATATAAAGCTCTTGGAATAAAAGGGTGGAAAGAAAATGACTTCTTGTCATTATTATCCCCAATGATCTACTTGTAAAATTGTGCTTCCCATTCCTGCAATGCTTGGATCTGCTGATTTTTAGGTCTTAGTTCTTAAAGGAGAAAGTGTCTACCAGGTACACACTAATGGTTAAATTGACTAGAAGTTGTAGAATGTCAGCTAGTCATTTGGGTTTTTCATACCAGTCAACTGACAGTTAAGAAAGGGAGTTACTTTGTTGCCTGGAGTGATTGAGACTGATTATTAAGGACAAATAGTTAGCCATTACACAACAGGGTCCAAAGGAGATTCTTGGAACCCAGGGAATTTTACGGGACCCTTTTAGTATTTCAATGTCTAGATGTCATAGTTAATGGAAGACTGAAGCAACTCAGTACAGTCAAGACCACTAATGTTTCATTTCCTAAGGAATGAAAGTTTGAGTTATTCTGCCAAATAAACAACAATTACTAGCTGAGATTGTCACTGAGCACATAGGGAACATGGAGCCATCAGTTATAGAATGGAGGAACAGAGTAGCTATGCATTTTCTTTCTTGCATGTTTTGTATGTGTATTTATCAGTTTCTTTTTTTTGTCCTCCTCATTGTGTTAAGGGTGTTGGTGGTAATTACCTTATAATGTAGGCTTTAAATTAAAGACGGGAAATGTCACTGACCGATGAATGAACATCATCCAGAGATGGATACAGTTACTAATAAGACTTTGGGTTTCCTTGTTTGGGGAGAGGATTAACATATCATTTGTAGAAGGAATCATTGGATCATATTCAGGAGAAGAATGATCTTTGTCTCATTGTTCTAAAGTTTAAATACATGTATAAGATTATATATGGACACCGAGGATTCAGAAAGGCAGACAGTGCCTATGTTGTTGAATCTCAGCACCATTCATGCCCATCGTGGTCCTCCCCCTTATGCAAGATCTAGTTCATAGAACAGATTTGCCAATGACTGGCCCTCATCCAAGATTTGGAAGGTGAGAGGGAAAGATAAACCATTATTCTCTGGCAGCAGCTCCTGGCAGACACATGGGCAAACAGCAGACATGAAATTTGCAGTGGCTTCCTAGTGAACTCCTGCAAAACACCTGCTTCCGTGTGGCAGGCAGTGGAATCCATGGGTGTCAACTCTCCTGCTTTCCTGCTCTTTCTGAGTTCCTAAAAATCAGCTGTGAGACTCTTGACCTTTTAAACTCCAATTCTTCCGAAAGTTTGTAAGCAGTTAGTTTACTCCCTTCATTCTCTTCCTACTTAAAATAACTAGAGTGATTTCTGGTCTCCTGAGCAGCACTTGATAAGTACTTGTTTTCTCTTTTTTCTCTGCTGTACCACTCTACACCTGTTCTGTGTTTAGCCCTGTGGGATGTCATTTAGGAGACCCAGTAAAAGAAAAGGCATTGCTGTGGTAACTGCTTACTGTATAGCAAAGCACCCCAAATTTAGTGGCATTCAACAACAACCATTTTATTATGCTCACAAATTCCATGGGCAAGAATTTTGACATGACATAACACCCTAGCTTGTTTCTGCTACATCACATCATGACCTATCTGGGAAGATGCATCATCTGGAGCTAATGCCACAGCTGGTTTTTAAATCATCTGAAGGCTTATTCATTCATGTATCTGGCACTTGAGCTGGGAAGACTTGATGTCTATTACTATATGGTATATAATGTCTATACTGTCGTGGACTAGAGTACGCACAAGTGTTCTCACCAGGTGGCTTGGCTTCCTTACAGTATGGCAGTCTCAGAGCAGTCAGACTTCTCACATGGTGGCTCAGGGCTCCAGGCCTGAGCCAGCAAACAAGATGCATCTCCTTTTATGACCCAGCCACAGAGGTCATGCAGGGTCAAGTCCACTGAACTCTATTAGCCAATTACTGTCAGAAGGCCATCAAGCTCCAAGGGGAGGCATATAGACCCCCAGATTGATAGGAAGAGTGTCTAAGAATTTGGGGGCCATATTTCAAAACCGTAATACCATCTGATTGGGAAGTCACAACTCCTCTATTTGCAGTCATACTTCCTCCTACTTGGAGTGTTCTCTCACCATCTGAATCTCAGCACAAATACTGTCCCCACCGAGACACAATGGAGAATAGTAGTTAAGCACACCGACCATGAAGTCAGCATCTAAGTGCAAATCTCAGCTCCACCACATACTGGCCAAGTGGCCACAGCAGTTACTTACTCTAGCGGTAATGGAGTGTCTACTCCTTTAAGATGAGGACAAGCATATCTACTTCAGAAGCTTGGTTTAAGACTTTAATGCATTGAACGGTGGCCCCAACAAAAAATATCGCCCATTGGAAACCTGTGAATTTGACCATATTTGGAATTGGGTCTTTGCAAATGTAATGCAGTTAAGGATCCTGTGATGAGAACATCCTGAGTTAGATGGGCTCTACATCCAATTAAGTGTCTTTATTAAGAGATCAGTTGTGCTTCACTGTATGAGTGTTATTATTTTTACTTAAATTATCTCCCCTTTCCATCACTCAGTCCTATGATTTGTTTCATAGTTCCTATCAATTGTTCATTTTTCTTATTTGTTTCCTTATTATCTGCCTTTGTATACTAAAATATAGGCACCTTAGATAGAAGGGCCCTCGTTTTTTTCATTGTTGTGTCCCCCAGTCTCTTAGAACATGAGAACAGGTATTAGATGATCAGTATTTACTGAATAAATGGATAATCAAGTGGGTCTGGGAAAAAATCACAGAAAAAACAAAGGCTAAACTACATGGCCAAATAGGATTTCAAATGGGAAGTGTACAGTACGATGGAAGAGTTCAAAGTCTTCATGAAAGAGGTGGAAATTGAGGTGGGACTTAAGGAGAATGAAAATTCAATGTGGGGAAAGTATATTGAAGGTCAGAGGCAGATCTTACTCACTTTTATATCCCTACTCCACCATATGAGTGTTGGGCACATAAAATATCATTAAAGATAATTTTTAAATTGAATTTAGGAAAGTGAACATTCCAGAAAATGAATTGTATGAGTACTCTCTAGAAGGATTCTAGGAGGAATGAACAATGAACACATAAGTAAAACAGAAACATTCTGAACCCATTTGTTTGACTGAAAGTGGGATTGAAAATCTTTTCATACTTAGTCTCCTACAACTTACTTAATACCGATTCCATTTTGGGGCGCCTGGGTGGCTCAGTCGTTGGGCGTCTGCCTTCGGCTCAGGTCATGATCCCGGGGTCCTGGGATCGAGCCCCGCATCGGGCTCCCTGCTCGGCGGGGAGCCTGCTTCTCCCTCTCCCACTCCCCCTGCTTGTGTTCCCTCTCTAGCTGTGTCTCTCTCTGTCAAATAAATAAAGAAAATCTTAAAAAAAAACAAAACAAAACAAAACAAAACAAAAATACCGATTCCATTTTATTGAGAAGGAGCTTCCCTTATGAAAACATGCCCACCAAGAAGAGAAGCCCCTAATATTGACCTAAACTGAAGCCTGGTCCAATTTTGTCATTGTGAAGGTAGATAGCTCTACTAGCCTTCCCAGTCTCTGCCTCTGAAACTAACAGTTCAAGAGGCCTGCTTGTCACGTCTACCCTCCATCTCATGCATCTGAACAAATCTACCCTTAAGTAAATCAAGCTGGGTTTTGTTTTTTTTTTTTCACTTTTCTTTATTTTTTATAGTTCTTTCCCTTGGCTGCACATATGGTTATTGCTTCATAAGGAAAAACAAGCCACATACAAACTTTTTCTATATTTTTTTTTGGTGGCTTCGAGCTATTCATTTTTAGAATCTATTTCCTTTTATTAATAGGTGAGTGAATTGAACTGATTTTCCAACTCAATTTCTCAGTATTTTACCACACTTCTAATTTAAATCTTCTTTTATTGTTATGACAGACCAGCAGACCATTTTCCTTTTTTGTCTCAGGTGTGCAATGACCTATATGAATAAAAGTACTTTAAAAAGATGCCATAATGAGTGATCAGAATTGTAAACATCTTAAATCAACACACACTACTGAAAATCAGTCTCCAGAAAAGGCAAGCATCTTCCAGAAACACTGTGGCAAAAATGAAATCATAAAAAAGAAACATTAGAATAGATAATGAAACATAAATACTTCTGCCTCCCGAATATTTCCCTCCATTTCATTTTATGTCATATCTATGATAAAATACTGTTGAATTTTAATGAGAAAAAATTCTTTACAATGAATTTAAATATAGGCTCTTTATTTTCGAATCTCTTCTTTTTGTCTTTCAGTTTCATCATCTGTAAAATGGAGGTAGTCTTGGTGACTGTCTCTTGGGTCTATTCACTGATATATGATTCTGTGGGTTTTGTTCTGTTTCATCTCATTTCTTGACACTCTATTAACATGGGGATATTTATTAAAGGGAAATGCATAGACATGGCGTTGAAAAACAGAGCTAGTCTAATGATTGGCTTTAATTTTTTATCATCTTAAAGGGCACTCACTAAGTTTACCTAAATTGGAAGGAAAAGAATGACACTGGTCTTTATAAAAGAGTGGGTCATCCTTGAGAGTTGCTCTGCAGAGCAGGAGGCTGGGAATGGATTCTGCAGAGATGCTGCTTTAATTCACCCTGCTGGGCAATCTCCACAAAGGGCCAAGGCAGATCTGCTTGGGCACTTCATGGCCAGGCTGGTGTATAGTGTTCATGCCTATTCAACAGAGGTATCACGCGCAGCACACATCTTGTACGAGCTCTGAGCTTATTTCTCTCCAGGGCCTTTCTACATCACTCTGTGCTTCTATAATTAAGTTAGGTACCTAGAGAGCTGTTTTACTTTTTTTTTGTACCACTGGGATAGCACTTAGTCGAGTCCTGCATTGTTTTTTGTGTTTATGGAGGCAATGGGAAGCAGAAAGCCCAACATACTATCAGCTTGTCTTAGATTTAATTGGTGAATTCTTTTTTTGGATGGAACTGCATCTGCTCAGTGAAATTGTAAATGGCCACTCACCTCTTGGAACTGACTCATTTTTGGCCTGTTTTTTTTTTTCAGTGTCTCCCATAATAGAACAGTAAACAATTCAAGGGTAGGTTTATTTGTTCTCTTTGGCTTCCTCAGTGTTTCACCTAGCATCTTCCAGCACACACCTACAGTCTTATTTAAATAACAATTATCCCACACTGAGTCAGAGCAAATAATAAAGCTCACTGCAGATTCATTTCAAACCCCAAGGAGATCAGGAAGGTCAAAGCCTTGGGGGGAAGAAAAACCTAAAACACAAATAACTCAGTCTCTCACAGGCTCCAATAACAACTCGGTATAGGCCAATGGCAGAAACAGTGTCTGAAATATTATTATCACTTCAAATATCAAATTACTCTTTTATCTTAATTTGGAGGCAGATCTCTTCTATAACCCCAGCAATCATTCTATTGTGATTAAAGAGAGTTCACAAAGTATTAGACCCATTTCCAAACATTTTGTTTGGGTAGCATCTAGTTACCTAAACTAACTCATGTAATTCTTAAAGCAACCCCGTGAGATAGATACTGTAATTGTCATCCTATAACTGTTTCCATTTTACAGATGAGGAAACTGAGATGTGCAGAGATCAGGAATTTGCCCACAGTCACATGGCTAAGAATGGGATTTGAGAAATCTGATCATAGGTAGTTTGGCTCAGAAACTGCAAACTTTCAGTAGGCAGGCTCTGTGCATACCAGCCGATTGAAATAAAAATGTAAGGAGCATGTTTTGAAGTGTCCTCTCAATTTTGTTCCCTAATCATTATGCCCATTTCTCTGTCCCTGCAATTTATCTCACATGATGTCCTTAGGGAAAAGGGGAGGGAGTAGGTCTAAGAAGTTATGATATGGGGAGCTCTCCTGGCCATTTAGAAGGAAGAAGACAGAAATGAGGCTCCCGTCTCTCTGGGGGATTATGGAGAAATGAAGGAGACAAAGTTGGGAGAAACATAGTTGGATAGAATGGGAGAGACTGACTTTGTGTTCCTAACCATGGAAGGAACCCTGAAGTTCCCAAAGGCTCCTATAACATTCACATCAAGGCTGCTGAAGGCTTGACAACAGTGATTACCAGATGGGTGACCCTTTATCAAAGCCAACACTGCAGGTGGACCGCTTGAGTCTGGGTCAAAATGGCAGCAATAGTTGCTTTGCAGGACAAAGGAGAATGAAGAGGAGGCTAGAGCAGCAGCAGAGACCCCCCAGGACTTGATCAAGCTAAGCAATAAGGACCGAGAGTTACAGGAACTGCGGACATCAGCAGCAAATACCAGCAGTACACGAACAAAGATCAGATCATGCACACCTCAGGGGCGCAACTGGGGACCAGCAAGGCACCAGGGAACCCCCCATTTTTGCTAATTATTTTTTAACTGGGAAAATTAGAATGAGTTTTTGTTTATTGTTTTGTTTTGTTTTGTTTTTTAAGCCTCATAGTAACGTGCAAATGCCTCCTTGAAGAGAGGTAGCCAGGTGAGGGCCCAAATCTGGAAAAAAAAAACTATTGAGTCATTTTATTTTATTTTATTTTTTTTAAAGATTTTATTTATTTATTTGAGAGAGAGAATGAGAGAGAGAGAGCATGAGAAGGGGGAGGGTCAGAGGGAGAAGCAGACTCCCCGCTGAGCAGGGAGCCCGATGCGGGACTCGATCCCGGGACTCCAGGATCATGACCTGAGCCGAAGGCAGTCACTTAACCAACTGAGCCACCCAGGCGCCCAAAAATTGAGTCATTTTAAAGAGATTGGGTTACTTGAAGAGGTGTCTTAAATTATTCCATTATATCCTGATTGAATTAAAATTAAAGTTTTATTTCCTTCTATTATTAAAGGGGGGCTCAAGAGGAAGATTAATGAAATGAAATAAACAACTACCTTTCCTTCACCCTGGTGGTATGGTGTCTTACTTTTGATTTGTCTGCAAAATTTTCTTCCAAACATGGAAAGCTCTGCCTTAGTTTCTATTTTATGGGCAGAGTTTATCTCTTTTAAACTTTCTTTCTAAGGGTTTAGATGCACATGGGTTTAGACATTACTTTCTACTATAGGTTGAAAGGGCTCTAAATATCTTCAACCCTCTTGAAGAATGTTATTAAAATAGTAGCACAATACAAATGCATTCATCCATTCATTCAACAGATATTGATTGAGTGCCTACTCTGCTAGGCACTCAGGATAATATAAAATAACAAAAGTTCTTGCCTTTAAGGACTTGACTACTAATATCTTTTCTGTCTAATAATACTATAGGTTCCTGGGCATCCATTTCATTTTTTTTTTTTTAGATTTATTTTATTTTAGACAGAGTACAGGTGGGGGGAGGGGCAGAGAGAGGGAGAGAGAGAAAATCTTAAGCAGACTCCCCACTGAGCATGGAGCCTAACGTGGGTCTAAATCTCACAACCCTGAGATTATGACCTGGGTCAAAATCAAGAGTGGGATCATGCTTAACTTACTGAACCACCCAGGCTACCCTGACTTTATTTTCTGAGCTTCTTTTTATTCTTAGTACCTGCTATGGCCCACTACACATAACAAAATAAGCAGCGAAATTAGTCAAGACTCTTATAAGAGAATGACCCAACTGGTTTTAGCGACAGCATAGATTTACTTTATTGACTCATAGAAATTAGTCAGTACAAGTTTAGTTCAGGGTCTGGCTTTCAATAAACATTAAATATTGATCTCTTTCCTCCTCTTGGCACTCTTTTCCTCTTTTACTCAATGTGAGCTTCATTTTCAGCTCTTCTTTGCCCATAGGTGATAGAAATTTGCTCATGTATGTCTCAGGCTTGCAACCTGCTATTTTGTTAATATCTGCAGAGAAAAGTTTCTTTCCTAAGAGTTCCAGCAAAATTCTGAGTATGTCTTTCACTGGCCCACTGTGGGTCACATGCCCATCTTAGAATCAGCGATTATAGTCAGAGAGATGAGGTTCTCTGGTTGGCCATACCTGGCTCACACATCACCTGTGGATTCAGTAGTTAAGTCCAAGTCATCCACATCACTTGAATTTACAGAAGATCCCAAGGCAAGTTGGGTTTGTATTACCAAAAGGAAGAATAGAGGATGCTAGTCAAACAAAAGCAACAGATGTCCCAGATACTTAACCAAAAACTTTATATAGTAATATTCTAGTTAAAGCTTCTAATTTGAACTAACTTGGAGGTGGAAATTTTGGCTACATTTGTAGAAACATTGAAAAGAAGTTTCTTTCTGTTTCTTTTAAATGAATTTCATGTGGGTTTGTAACAGAACAAATTTACTAAGCTTTGCTTCCATTTCCTTAAGGCTAATTGCTGTAAAGAATACATGGAAAGAGTTTGTAATTAGCATATGCTTTATCTCTATAAGAGAAAAGGTGCTTCTCAAGTATTTGAGAATGATTGAAAATGTAGTTCTTTAAGTGGTTTTAAGATTTTACTGCAATTCTTCTTATGCTATTAATTTACATGGCCGAATTACCACAGATTCTGACTTAATGAGGTGTTAGTACATATGCAGATGACATTATTTAGTTTGCTTTAAATAATCCTCAAGGCATAGTGTTTCCTCTACCACTGGGAGAGTTGTGCAAATGTTTACTGAATCTTTTTAGAGCAAAAGCTTTAAAGATTAGCCCAATTTTTAAAAAGATTTTTATTTATTTATTTGAGAGAGAGAATGAGAGAGAGAGAGAGAGCATGAGAAGGGGGAGGGTCAGAGGGAGAAGCAGACTCCCCGCTGAGCAGGGAGCCGGATGCAGGACTTGATCCTGGGACTCCTGGACCGTGACCTAAACCAAAGGCAGTCGTTTAACCAACTGAGCCACCAGGCGCCCTACCCATTTTTTTTAAAAATTGAAATCACATTAATCTAGTTTGAAGCATACACTTTTTGACTCAAAATAAAGTAGGTCTTGCTCATTTTAGACATCTTCCTTTAACTGCAGAATCTCCTGTCTGTCTCTTGGAACTGTGTATCTCTACATGTGGCCTATAATAGTGTCCTTAACATGTGGTCCCTCAACTATTATAGATAAGCAAGAAACCAAATACAGAAATTGAGAGTATTTAGAAACTTTTATAGCAGTTAAATATTTTTGTAACATCCAAATACACATGCAAGGCATTAAACTTGTTGTACATGGTAGAGACTAATTCAGGTATTCTTGAACTTGTGTAATGGATCACATTTGCCACAACTGCATTCTAACACAGCACAGTGTTCCACACTGTGTTATCACAATGCTGGACCACCTATCATTTGTAAAGGATTAAAAAAAGGAAGAAAGAGAACTGGTCTCTTACCCCAGATATTTTGAAAAGAATAACTGTACCAAAAAAATTGTCTGAAAGCATCTGAAAGCTACAAAGACAGTAAAGAATTGCTCAGCCCAAATATGGAAGAAGATAGCATCATGTAAGACCTCAAATGATCCCAAGCAATGTTTTGTATGTGGTGTCTGGAACCCCAAAAAAGATTATACAGACATTTGAGGAACAAGACAATGTGATTTATGATCAAAATAAGCACTAGACAATATAAATAGACTTACTGATAATCCAGATAATGGGTTCATCAGTTATGGAATTTGAAATAACTATGCTTAAGATGTTCTAGAAATAAGATAAAAGTGGGAATTTTGTAAGAAAACTAGAACATATTTTATATGAGTACCAAGTGGAAATTATACAACGGAAAGATGCAAGAACTGTGTCAAGAATTCAATGAATGGATTTATCAGCAGATTAGACTCTACTCCAAAAGAAAATTAGTGAAATAAAGAGAATTAGTGAAATAGAAAATAGGTCAGAGGAAAATATACAGAATGCAGCAAGGAGAGACAAAATGATAGAAAACACACCACACAAATGTAAAAACACCTGAGATACAGTGAAAATATCTATGTACATGTAATTGGAATCTCAGAAGGAGAACGGAGAGATAATGAGGCTGAGTAATATCCGAAGAGAAAATGGAGAAGAATTTTTCCAAATTGATAGAAGATTTCAAGCCACAGATTCAAGAAGCACTATGAATCTTAAGCTAGATAAATATAAAGAAACCACACTGAGGTTTATCACAGTCAAACTGCTGAAAGCCAAAAAGAAAAAAAAAAGAAAAAATCTCCAAAGCATCGAGGAAAAATAATGTTACCTTTAAAGAGCAAAAATTCGACTAAGCAGATTTCTCAACAGAAATAATGTAAGAAGAAAGTGAAAGAAATGAAATTTTAAATTGTTAAAAAAGCAACTATCAACTGATAGTTCTGTGCTCAGTGGAAATATTCTCCAAAAATAACAGTGAAATAAGGGAATTGTCAGACAAACAAAAACCGGGAGAATTTATTACCGGTATATGACTCAAAAGAATATAAGAATATTCTAAGATAGGTGCGCCTGGGTGGCTCAGTTGTTAAGCATCTGCCTTAGGCTCTGGTCATGGTCCCCGGGTCCTGGAATCAAGCCCCACACATGGGGCTCCCTGCTCAGTGGGGCGTCTGCTTCTCCCTCTCCCTCTCCCTCTGTCCCCCCCCCCCACAACTCCTGTTCTCTCTCACTCTCTCTCTCAAATAAATAAATAAATAAATAAATAAATAAATAAATACAATCTTTAAAAAACCAGAATATTCTACAGGTAAAAGGAAAATGATCATGGTTAGAAGCTCAGAGTTGCAGGAAGATACGAAGAGAAATTTAACAGTAAATGTGGATAAGTCTAAATGAATGTCAGTGGTGTAGAATGATAGAATTTCTTATGGAGTTTGAAATATATAGTGAAAATAGCAACAGGCATGTTGTAACAAAAAATTGAAGACGAGGGATACACAGATATAAATGCTGAAAGGCCTTTGCACATCCAGAAAAAGAAAAAAAGTACTTACATTAAAAATTTGAGAAGTCAAGGGCAACTGTTCTCAACCAAGGGTGATTTTGTTTTCCAAGGAACATTTGACAATATCTGGGACAGAATAGATTGTCACATCTTAGAGGATGTGGCTGGCTGTCAATTGGTAGAAACCAGAGATGCTACTAAAATCTTACAATGCCCAGAAAAGCCTCTCTCATAACAGAGGATTATCTGGTTCAAATTGTCAATGGTGCTGAGGTTGAGAAACCCTCATCTAGAGTTACTACCAAAGGATAGAGTCAAAGCATGGGACTCAGGCTAACACAGAGAGCAAAAATGATAAAAATAATAAATTCATATGGGGACAAGAAAAAAATAGAAAAAAGGAAGATAGATCAGGTGGGACAAATAGAAATTAAATCAGATGATGGTAAATTTACAATCAATTCTATCAGTAATTGCGTTGAATATAGGTGGACAGATTCTACACTTTAAAAATGATTATATTACTGGATAAAATAAGCAACCATGTGCCATTTACAATAAATGCACCTTAAAATAAAATGCAGAAAGGTTTAAAGGATGTTGAATATATTTCTTGCAAAATGAATGAATGAAAAAATATTTCAGCAGTTTCCTATTGCTTCTAGGAGTATTTGTACATAGTATATTTTTCCCCCTCTCTCCTTATCCAGACATTTTATTCAAAGCTTGTTTGCTCTCTGACTGTTAGTAGTAATTGCAGATTCAATTTTGTGATAGATTACAGTCTTCATATTTCACTAGACCTGAACTTCAGGAGGGCAGAGATTAGGTTTGCTTTCCTGGTATAAACACAGCATCTGCCATGGTGCCCGGCATATAGCTGGTATTCTGTATATAGAATGACTTAAAAATGTTTGTGGCATTCTTTTATCCCAATAGTTCTCTAACTTTTGGGTCTCAGATCCTTTTATTAAACTATTAAAAATCACTGAGGATTCCAAAGAGCTTGTTCAGTCATATCAATCAATAATTTCCATATTAGATGTTAGAACTTAAAAGATTTTAAATTTCTTTATTAATTCATTTAAAAATAATAAACCTATTACATGTTAACTTAAATTACATATTTTTATGAAAATAACTATATTGTCAAAAATTTCATGAGAATAACAGCATTGTTTAACTCTTTGCAAATCTTATTCGTGTCTAGTTTAATAAAGACAGCTGGGGGTGCCTGTGTGGCTTAGTCTGTTAAACGTTGGCCCTGGGCTGAGGTCATGATCCCTGGGTCCTGGGATCCAGCCCTGTGTCAGGCTCCCTGCTCAGCGGGGAGCCTGCTTCTCTCTCTCCCTCTGCCCCACTTGTGCGAGAGCTCTCTCCCCCACCACCCCGCTTATGCTTGTGCTCTCTCCCCCTGCTACTTGTGTGCACACATCTCTCTCACATAAATAAAGAAATAAAATCTTTAAAAAAAAACCCAGCTGGGCTTTTTTATTGCTTATGCATTCAATATGTTGCAATATGTTATTTTGGTTGAAATATATAAAGTTGATATTATGCAGACATTTAGTTGGAAAAGGGAAGAACATTTTGATAGCCTTTTCAGAAAATTGTGGTTATTATTGTTTGATATTACTCCAAAACTTGACAAGTAGTATTTTCTTTTCTTTTCTTTTCTTTTTTTTTAAGATTTAATTTATTTATTTGAGAGAGAGGGATCTTGCCTGCACCAGCAGGGGAGGGGGAGGGGGAGAAGCAGACTCCCCTCTGAGCAGGGAGCTTGACCTGGGGCTCCATCCCAGGACCCCAAGATCTGGACCTGAGCTGAAGTCAGACTCTTAACCAATTGAGCCACCCAGGTGCCCTGACAAGTAGTATTTTCTTAAAGGTTAATTGCAATATGCGATTGGAAAATATATCAATTACATCTTCATACTGTTAGTTTAAAATCTGTGCATCTATTTTGTACTTTGAATGGGTCTTTTATCCATGCATTGGATATTTGGGAAATATTAATTCATCAAATTATGAAGGTCTCCCAAAGGTTGATACATTTCATTGGACAGTATAAGACATGCATTAGTTAATGTAACAACCAATTTCATCAGAAAATATTGGGATGTGATGAAGCTTAGGTATGGCATATCTATATTAGGTATGAGCTTCAAAAATTCTAATTTTCATTTGAAAGCTCAAGTTTTATCACTGGCAATAATCACTATCTGTTGTTTTCTTTGAAGTAAGAGGCTCACTTCATTCATTTTGATACAATATCTGCCAGGTACTGAAAAGGCTGAATAATGGTAGTTTGTTAGTCATTTTTTCAAGTAAACGTATGTTCTATATTAAAAAATGAAAAGCAGCTCCTTCAGCTCTCACTCAGAGAACCACACAAGTACTTTTCCTGAAGATAACTGTTTTATTGTATAGATGGAAGTACTGCATGCATATTTTCCATTTTGTCAAATAGAAGATTGAAAAGACACATACTCAGGAATCAAGATTTAATAAAATTTTAAAAATTAACTATTTCTTTAGGGGCATTCTTTTTTTTTTTAAGATTTATTTATTTGAGAGATAGAGCAGGGGGAGGGGCAGAGGGAGGAGAGAGAGAATCTCAAGCGGACTCCCCACCATGCACGGAGCCCAATGTGGGACTGGATCTCATGACTCTGAGATCATGACCTGAGCCGAAATCAAGAGTGGGCCGCTTAACCCACAGAGCCAGCCAGGTGCTCCCAGGGACATAACTGAAATTAGCTCTTTTGTTTTTCTTCCTGTGAGTGTATGTCAGTAAAGAACACAATTACAAGCTAATACAGTCTGGTGATTTGGCATTAATTTCTGCAAAGGAGCCAATAGTTTTACTCACCACTGCTTTTGTATCATTAGAAAAAATGTCAAGATAGTGCATACATAAATGGTTTTCACCTCACGAATTACCTGAGAGAGTCTCGGGGACTGCCGATGGTCTCACAGACCACACTTTGAGAAGTGCCACTTTGTATGTACACATGCGGTGTAACCGTCAAACTGCCTACTTGTCACCATGCACTCCTCACCTCCACATACGGGAATATCTTCATTTAGGAATGCTCTTTTCTCTCACCTCTGCCTTCTTCAATGTGGTCTTATCCTCCCCAAGACATGATGTATTGGATGACCCTCAAAATGGATTTGATTATTCCTACCCTGAGTCCTGACACTATTTTGAACATCTTATAGTATAATTCCACATTGTTCCTCTAATGTTCCTCTAATTAGGTCCTCTAATTGTGTCATCACTGTTCCAGTATGGGCTTTCTAAAGGGGGTCTCTGTGTGCTATTGATCTTTGAAAACTACTTAGTGCCTGAGAAAAGGTTCTGCACGTATTATATGCCCCACATAAATACTTATTACACTGAAATGAATTAAATATGATTTTATTAAGACTCATGGAATTATCCCCAGGAAGTTAATTTTAAAAACCTGCTTTTGCTATATTTTAAGATAGCTATTCTTATCGTTAACCCTAAAAAATAGAATTAAGATTATTAAACCCAGTGACCTGGGTGATTTAATGCCAAATTTGATGATTTTGTTAGAGATTGAGTATTCACTCCTTCACTCACTCATTTGTAAAGTTTAGTTTCTAAACAAGAATTTACTGGGGCACCTGATTGGCTCAGTCAGTTAAGCGTCTGCCTTCAGCTCAGGTCATGATCCCAGTGGGATCAAGCCCCTCATCTGGATCCCTGCTCAGTGGGGAGCCTACTTCTCTCTCTCCTTCTGCCTGCTACTCCCCCTTCCTTGTGCTCTCTCTCTCTCAAATAAATAAATTAATTAATTAAAAAAATAAAATAAACAAGAATTTATTTAGCTCCTGCTATGTGGTAGCCATGACAGATGTGATGGAAAACAAGACACAGTGCCTCATCCAAAGGGCTTATATTTATTCAGAAACTATAACCATGATCACCAACAAGTGTAAGGCCCTCTCTAGTCATTTGCTAGACAAAGTTCCTACCATCTTAAAGTGCATAAAGTGTAAATAATGTAACTGAAGAGACATATACAGCAAAAAATTAAAATACAGTATACACCTGTTACAGAAATAGGAACAATAAATAGTCACAGCTCTGAAGAGGGAGCAAATCATTCTGCCTGGAGATGTGAATGAGAGCATTACCACTGAGGTGACATTTGAACTAGATCTTCATTAAAAGAACTGTGGCTGGTGGAGAAGGAGACAAGGACAATTCTTGCAAAACCTAGTGAGAGAAACTTGGAATTATGATAGATCCTATTGTGTTCTTGTGATGATTAAAGCCCATGGGGGCAGGATCAGAGGGTATATGGAGAAGAGAGTTAAGAGAGGAGGTTGGATTCTAGTGTAGGCTTAGATTATTCCAAGCTAGGTAATCCATACCACAGAGTTTGAATTTTATGTACAAGCCTGAGGGACCCAATGCAAATTTTTAAGAAGGATAGTGATGTGAACACCTCTGCTTTTCTGGTAGATCCATCTGATGACCAACGAGAAAATAATGCGTAGGTAGATAATGCAGAGAGAAGATTGCTTAAAGCAACATGCCTGATTTTAAGTCAGAAGTGCTGAAAACCCCAAACTAACACATTAGCAGTAAAGAGTGAAGAAAAAGAGCCAGATTTGAGAGGCATTTCTAAAACAAATAGAACTGATGTGACTTAGCAATTATTTGGATCTTGGGAATGAGGTAGAAGTAGGGGGGGGAGGAGACATCAAATTTCATATATTGAGAATTAGAAAAAAAGGAGGTGTTATTCACCAAGATAAAAAAAAATTCATGAGGTAGAATTGTTAAGCAAGATGGGGAGAGAATTTCCAATTTAGATACAAGTTAGACTTTAGGAACAAATAGTCCTCTGTTCCTACTCTAGTTTTTCCAACTATTGTACAGATGGTTCCCAACTTATGATGGTATGACTTACAATTTTTTGATTTTATGATAGTGTGAAAGCAATAGGCATTCAGTAGAAACTGTACTATGAATTTTGAATTTGGATCTTTTCCCAAGCTAGGGCCATGCTCTACCATAACTCTCTGGTGATGCTGAGCAGCCACGGCTCCCAGTCACCCAGCAATCACAAGGGTCAACAACTGATACACTGATAACCATTCTGTGCCCATACAACCATTCTAATTTTTACTTTCAGTATAGTACTCAATAAATTACATGAGATATTCAATACTTTATTATATGATAGGCTTTGTGTTAGATGATTTTGCCCAAGTGTGGGTTAATGGAAGTGTTCTGAGCATGTTTAAAGTAGGCAAGGCTGGCTAAGCTATGATGTTTGGTAGGTTAGGTGCATTAAATGCACTTTTGACTTACAATGGGTTTATTGGGACATAACCCCATTGTCAATCAAGGAAAATCTGTATATGATTTTTTTATTTAGTCTGTAAAATGGATATACTCACTGGCAGTAAAGAATTTGCCCTTGCCCCAGGAGGGGTCTGGCCTTAACCTTTAAACTTGGAACTTATAGGAGTCTTTGTTATTCATGGTGGGCCCCTCAGGGCACACCTGATAGTTTATACTAAGGAAGTGACTCTTAGCGGACCCCTTGGACACAGGGTATACCAATCAATCAATCAATCAGGTCTACGTAATAAAGTCTTAATAAAAAATGAACACAGAACCTGAGGCAATCTTCCCAGACTGTTAATACTCTGCTCACATTGTCACCTATGAATGGCAGAGGGTAAAGCAGGCTGAAGACAGTTTCTGTTGAGAAGCTTCACATTTGTAAGCCTTCTATACTCCACCCTATGCATCCTACCTTTGACAGTTCTAATTTGTGTCCTTTCTCTATAATAGATCATTATCTCTGAGTAGAATAGAATAGAATAGAATAGAATAGAATTGAATTAAATTGAATTGAATTGAATTCTGGTGAGGCTTTCTAGTGAATCATGTAAACAGACTGATTTGGGGAAGCTTCTGAATTTGCAGTTAGTGTCAGAAGTGAACAGGGTCTTATATGAATTTCTCCCTCTAACTTTGTGGTTGGATCCTGACTCCTTATATTTGAGTTAAAAGTCTCAGGCACACTTGGCAGTCTGGAGAACTGTGTCTTCAACCTCACAGTTGGCTTCATTCCAGGTGCTCACAGACTTGTGTGGATTTACTAATGTATTTTACAAATGTTTGCACAAACTATATAGTAGACATGGTGTGTGGCAGTGGGCCTATAGCAGTAAAAATATATGTAGACTCTGACCTCGTGAAGCATAGAACCCAGGAATGATTGAGGTCAGGTGTGTGCAATGAACTAAATGTTGGTGTCCCCCACCCCCCCCGCAAATTCATATGTTGAAATCCTAATTCGCAATGTGATGGTAGTAGGAAGTGGGGCTTTTGGGAGATAATTAGGTAATAATGATGGAGCTATCATGAATGGGATTAGGATTCTCTGCGACCCAAAAGAGAGTCCTCCCCAAAACCCAACCATGCTGCTAGATCTCAGGCTTCCAGCTTCCAGAACTATGAGGGGGAAAAAAATTTCTGTTGTTTAGAAGCTACCCAGTCTATGGCACTTTGTTGTAGCAGCCGTTCAGTGTATAAATATAAACATGGGTGTCATCAACATCAAGAGGGTATTTGAATTCATGGATCTGGATGAGGTCATATAGAAAGGGTTTTTAGACAGTGTCCTTGACTCAAGAAGCAAAAGGTCTCTTTTTTATTTTTTATTTTTATTTTATTATGTTATGTTAATCACCATACAGTACATCATTAGTTTTTGATGTAGTGATCCAGGATTCATTGTTTTCGTATAACACCTAGTGCTTCATGGAGTATGTGCCCTCCTTAATACCCATCACCGGGTTAACCCATCTCCCCCCATCCACCTCCCCTCTAAAACCCTCAGTTTGTTTCTCAGAGTCCATAGTCTCTCATGGTTCATCCCTCCCTCCAATTCCCCCACTTCATTTTTCCCTTCCTTCTCCTAATGTCCTCCATGCTATTCCTTATGTTCCACAAGTAAGTGAAGCCATATGATAATTGATTTTCTCTGCTTGACTTATTTCACTTAGCATAATCTCCTCCAGTTCCAACCATGTTGATGCAAAAGTTGGGTATTCATTGTTTCTGATGGCTGAGTAATATTCCGTTGTATATATGGACCACATCTTCTTTATCCATTCATCTGTTGAAAGGCATCTCGTCTCTTTCCACAGTTTGGCTATTGTGGACATTGCTGCTATGAACATTGGGGTACATGTGGCCCTTTTCACTACATCTGTATCTTTGGGGTTGCACTACTGGGCATTTACCACAAAAGGTCTCTTTAAGCTCAAAGAAAAACCAAAGATCCTAAAACAGAAGAGGCAGATTATTCTATTCCTGCTTCTCACCTGCAATTGAGCATGTACAACTGAAACACATGATCTGAAGTCATCAAAATAATAACTTATTCCCAAGTGGCTAGATAAAGGAAACCCAGACTTGACACCTCCTTATAATATTTGCAGCAAACATAAGAGAAACACATATACAGAGAGAGAACTCTCCACAAAGAGCTGATAGGGAGGTTCATTTTATTTTTCTGAAAGACCACACATCACTGGATTATAACATGTTGCCGTTGCAAATATACCTTTGGCCCCAGTGATCTTCTCGAGTAAACAAACTCACTTTTAACATTTGAAATGGGCGTGTTGGAAGAGCAAATTTTCTGAATCTCAAATGAGCTTTTCTGCTTTGAAAGTGCTTTAGCATCTACTTCTGATCACTTTATAAATGTCATGCACAAAAATAAAAGAAATTATCATATATTTCATACCCCAACACAGTGCAATAAAAAGTAAGCCCAGAGGAAGGAAAGGAAGTCATGGCCAAAATTTTGGGTGAAATTGATTTTTGCAGGTGACTTCATTACTGTTGTTCCCTCTGTGGTTTCTGAGCATCCATGTTACAAAAGCTTACAAATAAGCCTTTAGAGGCTCTTATGCTATGGACAGAGGTAGCAAGATTTTATTTCTCAAGATGGTAAAACATGTGAAAAAAGGTAATTGACTAAGCGACTGAAGTGTGATATTGTCCTTTCCTCCTTGTCTTCGTTTGTTCCTCCGTATTAAGTACTGATTCAGCCCCATTTAACAAGTAGCCCAGAGTATGAAAACACTCTTGGATTTTATCTTAAGCTCAAGACAGAGCATCTCTTGAAAACTTTTTTTTTTTTTTAAGAAAATCAATTGTTGGAGAAGAACAATACTGGGGACAACTTATGATTCACTAGAGAAAACAGTACTTTCTTTCTAGTATTGGAAAAAGTAATGATAACATATATTTTTGAAAAGAAGACTCTTTGTGCAGTGCAGATTACCCACATTTTCAGCAAACTGAAGCATTACATATGCTAATAAAGACAAAACACTCAGCATTTCCCATTGTGTTCAATGTGTCAGTTAGCCCTGAACATCTTATTGAACACAGGAAGAGTACACGGCGGAACAGAGATCTCTGTTTTGTTTCATACCTTCTACTAACTTCCCCACTGCAGAAATTGCCTTTGTGGGGTTTTCTCTGCTGTGTAAACTTATACATCTCAAGCACAGATTGTTTGTATTGAGATTGGATGATTAAAAGTAGACAAATATTGAAAATGCACAAAATATTATTCTATGACTGTATTAGTTCAGCAAACATTTATAACAGGGTGTTGTGTTTAAATCTACATCATGGGGTGCCTGTTAAGCGGTGGATTCTTGGTTTGGGTTCAGGTAAAGATCTCAGGGTCCTGGGATCGAGCCCCCCGTGGAATCTGTCTCTGCACTCAATGGGGAGTCTGCTTGGGATTCTCTCTCTCCTTCTGCCCCTCACCTGCTCACATATGCGTGCGTGTGCTCGCTCTCTCTCTCCCAGATTAATAAGTAGATCTTAAAAAAAAAAACCCCAAAAACCTCTACAATTAGATAACAATTCAAAAGTGAGATGAGGGAGCAGAAGGCAAGCTGAGGGCAAAGCACAAGCTAATACCCCCTCACCACCCCTTGCCCCCAGGTGGTGACCACCTTCAGGCACTCCTGGCTGCCCTAGGACAAAGGAAAGAAGAAAAAGGAAAAATAAATAGTTAACTGATTGATATCACAGTCATGCAGGACAGGAGTCTCCCTCAGTTTGTAGCTGTCTTAATGATTTTCAAGAAAAAAGCAATCTCCAGGAACCTATAGACTCAATTTCCTAGAGTCCTAATATCACCCTCCCTCCATAGGATAGAAAATCTTCTATAATCAGTCACTCCTCACAACCCCAGTGCAGCTCGTCCTGCCCATGGGTCCTGATAAAACTACATTTTTGCACCAAAGATGTCTCAAGATTCTTTCTTGGCCAACTGCTCTGAACCCCACCACTTCTAACCACATCAAGAGGATCAGCTCCTCACTGGGGCATGAATTCTTATGGCCTGCCTACCCTGATTTCATGCCCATAGCCAGAGAACTAGGATTCACAATTGCTCAAAAAAAACCAGTAGCTTCAGTTCAAATAGATAGTTGGTTACATTGCCATGTCACATCTTGTAGAATTGCTTTTGGGTTTTATTTACGATATTTAAAATATTATAAAGACTATCAGAGACTCATATGTTTGTTTACATTTTAAAATTTGTTTAAACAATATTGTTTTTAAGGTTCTTTCATCCTTTTTTTTGGCTGAACGGGGAGCCCGATGTGGGGCTCAATCTCAGGACCCTGGGATCATGACCTGAGCCTAAGGCAGACGCCTAACGACTGAGCCACCCAGGCACCCAGTTCTTTCATCCTTTTGATCTTTTTGTATTTTTGCACAAACACACACATACACACACACACACACGGAACAAGAGTTTATATGTTTTTGTTTGGTATTTTTTACAAAGGCATTGCAATAATCTTTGACACCCAAACTTAAAATACCATCAAAGCTGATTTTTAAAGAATTTAAGAAAATTTAAGAAATAATGTTGATACACTAAACCATTGCTTTTTTTACTTTTGATTAACTAGATTTTATTGAAAAGAGGATATATGCACATGGGAAAAAATGAGGAAGGGAAGAAAATATAAACAATGAAAGGAAATATCTGTTGTTCCCCAGAACCCTCAGGTCAGTCTACTTCCCAGAGGCCATCACTGTCAGTAGTTAATTGTGCCTCCAGAAGAATTCTATGCATATAAAAGCATCTATAATACATGCAATGCCTTTTTAAAGTTTTTACTTTGAAATAATTTTAGATTTACTGAAATGTTGCAAAAATAGTACAGAATGTTCATGCATATCTTTTACTAATTTTCTCTCATGCTGATTATTGGAAAATGGTACAATTATCACAACCAAAAAAATTAACAGGTCAATAATATATTAGCTAAATGACATATTTGAATTTTAGTGATCCTCTGCTCCCAGTGTCTTTTTTCTGTTTTAGGATATGATCCAGGGACCCATAATGCTTTTAGGTGTTGTATATCCTTAGTATTCTCTAATCTGGGACAATTTCTCAGTCTTATCTTTTATTACTTCATATTTTTTATGGGAAATGGTCAGTTATTTTAGAGAATGTCTCTCAATTTGAGTTCATCTGCTGTTTCTCATGAGTCGGTTGTATTTACATATTTTCATCAAGAATAGCATGTCTGTCTGTTTCATATGAGAGGTACATGATGTGGATACATCTTCATACCACTGTTTCACATTGATGTTAATAACAACTTAATACATATCTGAGTTTATTGCACACATTTCTTGGATATTTTTTTAACTTAGCATTTTATTTCAGCATACCATTCATCTTTATGTGTATGTAGTATTCAATTGTACTCTCAGCCACAGTTGATTTAATCGGTCTACTATTGTTAAACATTCAGGTTATTTCTGGTCTTTTTAATTTAACTTTTTAAAGTAAGCTTTATGCCTAAGATGGGGCTTGAACTCACAATTTCAAGATCAAGAGTCCCATGCTCTACTGACTGAGCCACATAGGCACCCCGCAGTTTATTATTATATGTGACTCAGAGGGCAGTTGGTACTTCCCAGCCCCCTCAGAAATTTGGTTAGATTTGTTTCCAACTATAATGTATGTGGCCTGACAGCAGACACAATCTCACTACATTTTCTAGGATTTCTTACAGTTAATATTCTCATGCTTCTCTCTGTTCCTATACTATTGGTTCTGTTCTTTGCCCAGAGAGCACACATACAGAAAGTCATTTTCCTTCACTGGTTCCGGAAGAAAGTCGCACAAGCATTTCGTGACTGTTTTGTGTATGGGGAGAAGAGTGTCATTGAGATGGGTTACATAAGGAGCAATTAGCCTTCTGATGTACTCTTAATGGTCCTATAAATTTTATACATTTAAAATTTTCATCTTAGAAATGAAAACCTTGGACTCACAGAGGTTGAGTAAATAGACTAAGGTCATGAGACTAAAAAAGTGTCAGAATCAGTATTAAACCCCAATCCTTCTGAGTACCTTACGCTATTACTAATATTTGCCTCTTTCGCATCATCATGTTTCACTTTAATGGGATTGAGTAGATATGCGTGTATAAATTTATAAAATTAGTTTTGAGTGAAAAGGATATAAATATATGAATGCAATAAGAATATAGTTTATTTATTTATTTATTTATTTTTAAAGATTTTATTTATTTGAGACAGAGAGAATGAGAGAGAGCGAGCACATGAGAGGGGGGAGGGTCCGAGGGAGAAGCAGACTCCCTGCCGAGCAGGGAGCCCGATGCGGGACTCGATCCAGGGACTCCAGGATCATGACCTGAGCCTAAGGCAGTCGCTTAACCAACTGAGCCACCCAGGCGCCCGAATATAGTTTATTTTTGCAAGCAACACTGAAGTAGACTTTTAACCTTATTAGAAATCTAAAGGACATTATTTTTTTAACTATTAATACATAGCTCCCTAGGCATCCAGAGCAGCTGTAATAGGTTATGTCTTTAAAATGAAAGGGAAAAGGATAAAGATGAACTAGATCACCATGTGAA
Organism: Neomonachus schauinslandi; assembly: GCF_002201575.2. NCBI lineage: Eukaryota > Metazoa > Chordata > Mammalia > Carnivora > Phocidae > Neomonachus > Neomonachus schauinslandi. The sequence continues at coordinate 186,282,795 of NC_058404.1, forward strand.
GAGAGATGTGTTTGTGTATTTTACCAGCCCTAGTCCACTTAATTTATGAAACCTAATAATATCGCAGGTTTAGATGGAAGTTCTGGCTATTAAGTAGCAGAATAAAATGTGCCAGTGCGTAATGGGCCTCAGAGGGTATACTGACTTATAGTCAATATAGATAGTATATATTGACTTATACATCTTTCCGTGTTAAAATATTTAGAAATTTCATCAGTTTGAGTACTCTGAGCAATTTTCCAACGTTTCTGTCCTTACATTACTTTTATCTTTGATGGAGTGGTTTTTTTCTAGCGTTCCCAAGAAAGTGAAATATTTAATGCCGTGGATTGATTAATATTATAAACAAATGTAATTTATGTAGAAATGCACCAGCAAATGATTCCTATGCTCATCCTTGCATAAACAATGTACTTGTTCTGTTACGGAATTTTACTTTTCTAAACAGAAGTCTCCCTAGGCAATCAACAGCTGTTTCTATAGGATGGTAATTCATGTTTTTTTCCCCATTAAAAAGGAATGCTTTGCATTCTTTTTTTTTTTTTTAAAGATTTTATTTATTCATTTGAGACAGAGAGAATGAGAGAGAGAGAGCACATGAGAGGGGGGAGGGTCAGAGGGAGAAGCAGGTTCCTTGCTGAGCAGGGAGCCCGATGCGGGACTCGATCCAGGGACTCCAGGATCATGACCTGAGCCGAAGGCAGTCACTTAACCGACTGAGCCACCCAGGCGCCCGAATGCTTTGCATTCTTTTTTTTTTTTTTTTTTAAAGATTTTATTTATTTATCTGAGACAGAGAGAATGAGAGAGACAGAGAGCACATGAGAGGGGGGAGGGTCAGAGGGAGAAGCAGACTCCCTGCTGAGCAGGGAGCCCGATGTGGGACTCGATCCCAGGACTCCAGGATCATGACCTGAGCCGAAGGCAGTCGCTTAACCGACTGAGCCACCCAGGTGCCCCCCAAATTTATTTTTATTTTATTTTTTTACTTTTTATTTTTTTTAAGATTTTATTTATTTGTGAGAGAGAGAATGAGAGAGCACATGAGAGGGAGGAGGGCCAGAGGGAGAAGCAGACTCCCTGCTGAGCAGGGAGCCCGATGTGGGACTCGATCCCGGGACTCCAGGATCATGACCTGAGCCGAAGGCAGTCGCTTAACCGACTGAGCCACCCAGGCGCCCGAATGCTTTGCATTCTTATTAAAAAAAAAGATTAGTACAAGGATGCATGTTATTTCCCAATTTTAAACCAGCTTTACTGAAACATGTTAGCTATAGACGAGATAATTATACAGTCCAGGAATATCCTGCAGAAAAAGTATGTGGCTCTAAAGCAGTAGTTTCCAACCTTAGCATATGCATCAGAGTCACCTCGGTTTGTTTAAAGATTCAGTTTCTAATTTAGTAGGTATAGGGCTAGGCCTGATAGATAATTTATGCTTTTAGCAATCTCCCAAGCGGTTCCGATGTCATTGGTCCAGAGACCACACTTTGCTAAAGAAATCCTGCTCTAAAGAAACTATTTTTCAAATAAAGATATCACATTTTAAGGGCAGCCTGGGTGGCTCAGCTGGTTAAGCGTTTGACTTCAACTCAGGTCATGATCTCGGGCTCCTGGGATTGAGTCCAGCGTCAGGCTCCCTGCTCAGTGGGGAGCCTGCTTCTCCCTCTCCCTGCCGCTCCCCCTGCTTGTGCTCTCTCTCTCTCTCTCTCTCAAATAAATAAGATCTTAAAAAAAAAAAGTCACATTGTCCCAACTTTTCCTCCCACTTCTCATATTTCTAAGAAGGAGGGAGTGTTATTGAAATACAAATTTCTGATATTTCTACTCATTCCCTCTCTCTCTCTTCTGTTAGGCCAGCTCAGATTCTTGACTCACTCCCAGTTCTAGCATCTTAGCTTGAACCTAGCTGGATAAGTCTTTAATTTAATCAGGAAAGAGCAAGGAACCCCATTTGGACTCATGTAGCATCTAATCAGGAAAGAGCAAGGAAACCCATTTGGACCCATGGGTCCACTCTCTGGAGTGGAGATGATATGAATGATTGAATTTAGACATGAAGGCCCACCTTGAATTCTGAACCTGGCACTTCAAAAGTTTTAAATGGCATTTTAATGGTAAACTGTGGAACCAAACTTCAACTTTGTTTTTAATCTCCCTTCTCAGTGTCCTGCATCGTGGCCTTCTCTAATCTGAGTGGACAATACTCATGTGGGTGCATATGTTCAATTCATAAATTGTTTATTGAGGTCCTAGCATCCTAAGGTACTATTGCAGAATCTTCAAGAATTACAAAGGTGAATTTGAACATAGTATATGCAAAACACTTATGTTCAGGGAAGAGAGTAAGAAAGAACAACGCTAAGAAGCGGTGTTATGGGCAGCATGAGCAAAGAAATCTGTGGGGCAGGTGGTGTGAGGTCATATGTAATTGATAAGCTAAGGAAAAGTGTGCTGTAAGGAGCGATATTTGATATGGGCATTGACTGATGGAAAGTCACTGAAAGGAAGGGAGCTGGTGGGATTCACAGTGACCAAAGGAAATTGTATAAGAAAAAAAGGTAGAAAGCACAAGAGGCCATGATTTTAGGAGAGTAATCTTGTATGCTGAAGGTGAGAAAGAAGTTTGGAGAAGAATGGAATGGTAGACAAGGAGATTCCCTACCCACATCCTATTCACATGCCCCACTGGGAAGATTTTGGCCAAGAGACAGCCCTCACCTGACAGTGTCTTTGAAGGCTGCCTCATTGCAGAGAATGGCCTTGCCCAAAGTTACACCCATACCCTATGGGGATACGAAGGCAAGATTCTTTAAGTTTGATGAGGGACGGTCTGATTGGCAACATTCTCTTGCGAGTTCCCTGCTGAGTTGGCCAAAGCTTTGTCAGGCCTGCGTCCATTTGACTTCTTCCCCTGCTCCCTCCTTCCCTATGCAGGTGTTGATCCCTAGTAAATGTCTCGTGAATTGATATCTGTGTTATGGAGGATCTCAAATTCCAGAGTGAGGCAGATAATCCTACTTGGTTCTACAGACAATCAGGAATGACTCGAGTCTATCCTGAAGTCAAGTGACATGCTTAGAGATGTATCTTAGGAAAACAAATTCAGCAAGAGTGTGTATAAAAGAGATTAAAGGAGAGGAAACCGGAATAGAGCCAGGTGAAAAATTTTGCTATGAACAAAGAAGGTGTACCGAAGGCCTGCAAGAAGACGTTAAGGAAAAAAAGAGTGAAGGTGAGAGACGTTGAAAAACAAGAATCTGCAGAACTCAGGAATTGATAGGATATGAGAGTTGAGGGGTGAAGGAAAGGGGGAACCTAGGTTTTTTCTAAGGTTCTGAACTTGAGGGACGGTGAACATGGTAGGGCCATTAACAAAAATAAGGGAGTCAAGACAAGTAGTGTTTGGATTTAGAAAGAAAGATAATCTATTGTCTATGTCTTCTGGTATGATTCTGTAACTCACCTTTCTGCAGGTGTCCTCTGCATATGGCAATAAATTAGGTCATATTAATAGACAGAACCAGAACCGACGCACTAGCCCCCATGTCTTCTTCAGTTATTTCTGGACATCCACAATAGTCTCATGTGTCCAGGAACAGATTTTTCATGTTCGAGTGCTCTGGCCCTCCAAGGAGAAACACACCCCCTATCTAAGATGCTGAATCCCAGAGCTCTGCATACCTTAAACCCTCCCAATGGTACTGAATTGGTCATTTTAAGTATGAAGTATGTAATTCAGCAGCGTTAATTACATTCACAGTGTTGTGCCACCATCACCACGACTTCCAAAACTTTGGGTTTTTAAAACTAATTAGTTAATTAATTAATTAATTTTAATGAACATTTTTTAGAGCAGTTTTAGATTCATAGCAAAATTGAATAGGAAGTACAGAAAAGAAAGTTCCCATGTATTTTCTCCCCTAACACATGCACAGCCTCCTCTAGCATCAAAATCCTATACCAGAGAGGTACATTTGTTACAATCTATAAAACAACATTGACACATCAGTATCATCCAAAGTCCTTAGTTTAAGTTAGGTTTCACTCTTGGTATATGGTCTATGAGTTCTGAGGAATGTGTAATAATATGTATCCCCCATTTATAAGATCATGTCCTAAACACCCTCTTGTCTTCCATCTATTTGTCCCTTCCTCCTCCACACACTCCTAGCAACCACGGGCATATTTACTGTTTCTATAGTTTTGCCTTTTCCAGAATATTATATAATTTGTCATATAGTGTGTAACCTTTTCAGATTGGCTTTTTTTCACTTAGTAATATGTATTTAAGGTTCTTCCAGGTCTTTTTGTGGCTTATAGTTCATACTTTTTTAGCACTGACTAATATTCCATTGTATGAAAGTACTGCAGTTCATTTATCCATTCACCTACTAAAGGACTTTGTGATTGCTTCCAAGTGTTGGCAATTGTAAATAAAGCTGCTATAAACATCCACGTACAGGTTTTTCTCTGGACATGTTTTCAACTCATTTGGATAAATGCCAAGGAGTACATTGTTGGATCATATAGAAAGGGTATGTTTAGTTTTGTAAGAAACTGGTAAAACTGCCTCCCAAAATGGTTATACCATTTTGCATTCCCACCAACAATGAATGAGAATTCCTGTAGCTCCACATCTTTGCCAGCATTTGATGTTGTCAGTGTTTTGGATTTTTGCTATTCTAATAGGTGTGTAGCTGTTATAATTTGCAGTTGTCTGATGATATATGATGTTGAACCTCTTTTCCTGTGCTTATTTGCCATCATACTGTATATCTTCTTTGTTGAGTTGTCTGTGCTTAGATCTTTTGCTCACTTTTTAATAGAGTTTATTTTCTTACACTGAAAGCTTAAGAGTTCTTTGTATATTTGGATACCAGATTTCTATCACAAATATTTTGCAAATGTTTCTCCTAGTCTGCAACTTAGGACATGTAGTGTCTTCTTTATCCACAAATAGAGAGTCTGTAGTTATTAACCCAAACTCCCTAGCCCCTGGTAACCTCCAATCTACTTTCTGTTTCTATCAATTTTCTTATTCTAGGTGTTTTATATAAACAGAATCATATAATATGTGCCCCTTTGTGGCTGGTTTATTTCACCTCTTACAATGTTCTCAAGGTTTACCAACGTTGAAACATTCCTTTTCATGGCAAATATTCCACTGTATGTATATATATATCATTTTATTATCTTTCTCTGGATGGACACTCAGGTTACTTCCACCTTTTGGCTACTCAGAACCATGCTGCAATGAATATGTAAGTTTCTGTTTGAGTCCCTCTTTTTAATTCTTTTGGTTATATAATTGGGAGTGGAATTGCTGAGTCATGATAATTCTATGTTTAGCTTTTTAAGGAACTGCCAAACTGTTTTCCACAGAAGTTGCACCATTTTCTTTTTCTGAAATCCCTCATGTTTATTCCTATGAAGGTGGCATAATGGCCTCCCCTCTACTCTGCTGACTCTTGTCAGTGTGGATCCTGAAGGAGCATACCAAAGCCATGGTCCTAAAAAGGCTCCCTCTTGATATCTTTCCTCCACATGTCTCAGACATAGTTCACAAAGAAAGTTGGGAAAAAATGACCGATTTTGAACCTGCCATTTTTGAACCAGTGGGCATTTTGATGTTGCTTTTAGAAACCTAGGTTGCTTTAATTTTACATTTAGGATTATAACTTTTTAGTTGATATTTTACATTCATTTGTTATATTTATTGTCTGCCGACCATGGGACACATTCTACAGTGATGAGGGGGAAAAAAATCAGTGAACAAACAACAAATTCTGTCATTGTGAAGCTTATAGTCCAATATAGGAGACAGAAAATAAACAAAATTTTGAGAAGGCAAGATCATTTAGATGGAGATTAGTGTCATACTATAAAGTGATGCAATAGAGAGTATCTTTGTAAGAAACTGATGGATAGGGTGGCCAGTGAATGCCCGTCTGAAGTGACTGTGGAAAGGAGACTCAAAGGATGAGAGAAAGTCAGCTATGTGAAGAAAAGGTGGTGGGGGCCATTATGAGGCATAAGGAACATCAGAGGTAGAGTCTTTAAGATAGAAAGGATCTTGGCATGTTTGAGGTACATAAAGGTCAGTGAGTCACAGCGAACAAGCAAAGAGATACACAAGAAGAGTTAGACAGGCAGGCAAAAGTCCATACAGCATCAAGACTTCAGGACTTGGCGGCCATGTGAAATTCATTCTGAGGGCAATGAGAAGGTTCAGACAGGTTACAACCAGATGAAATTGCAATATGATGTGTGTTCTCAGTACTGATTCTTCTGCCATTATATTCAGGATTCCAGTCATGCCCGTGGTGGTCACACTGCCCTGGACATGCCTAAGAGAATTTCATAGGGTTCAATCTGGGTTTTCTTTTTCTTTTTCCTTGAGAATTGGAAAGGTGTTTTAGGGTGGTGTCCCCGGTCTACTGTTTAAAAACATTGAAAGTTCATGGTCTTAGAGTTCAATGTATTCTTTCCTAAAAAGGCACCTTCCACAACTCCAAGTCACTAGAACCAAATAGGACCAATCAGATTACCTTTAACATTAATTTGGAATCGGGATTCAGGGCTTATAGCCAACTAGTTGCAAATATGAAGCTGAAGTCTTAGTGGCAGCCTTATGTGGTTTATATGTATGCCATTTCAGAGAACAGGAAAGAGAAAGAGAGAGAGAGAAAGAAGAAGAAGGAAGCGGAGGAGGAGGAGGGAGGAGGAGGAAGGAGGTGGGGTAGGAGGGGGAGGAGATGAAGGAGAAACGGAGGAGGAAGAGAAAGGAAAGGGGAAAGAGGAAGAATGAAATGGGTAGAGCAAAGCAGATATGAAGGATAACAGAGGAGAGTTTGGGCCAAGGGTCCAGACTCTCATGTGACTGTCTCCACTTTTCCTTCAAGGCCAGATGGACTTCCTGCTCTTCCTTCCATGGGACATCTCTAGAGCTCACCAATAAATTCTGCAGTTTTGCTTAAACCAGTTTAGTAGGATTCTTTTACTTTCTACATTAATGGGAAAGAAGCCAAGGGAAAAGCATGATTAGAGTAAAACAGACAGGGATAAATTTACTGGGGACATCTTTATGCATAAAATTTAGGACTCAGTACACTTAGAATTAAGGACAGAAAAAGGAAAAGAATGTCATATAGCATTGGTAGGCCCCCATATTTATGATGATGTCCTGCTCAATTTCACAGTCTGCTTGAACTCTTTCTCTGAACATAAATTAGAAGAAGGCATAGAAAACAAAAGGGGATGAAAAACAAGATCTTCTCTCTGGCATGCCCTTGTATGAACATGAGGAGTCACTTTTAGCCGTAACTGGAGAATTTATCCGCTCTTCCTATACACTACTGTGATGATACCAAATTGCCACCTGGTGTTCAAATTACTGCTTTGTGCTCGTATCTGGAACTTAAAAGGACACAACTTTTCATTTTCAGTTTAGAGTTTGAAATAGCATGATTCATCTCTTTTTAGAAATGTTAGAGGACAAAAACTTCTGTACAGATTATAGATTTTGCTTCTCCTGTTAAAGTCCCACCTTATTCCATGAGTAATGTAAACTGTTCTAGTGCATGTATGCATGTTTTCATTCTTGTTTCATACTTAGTTCCAGAAAAGGAGTCATCGACCCCCATTCTTGGGCCTGAGACACCCGCTGTCATGTGAATAACCGATCAGGGAGGATTGCTGATATTTTATGTGATCAGAAACAACATTGGTGATAAATGTGTACTGTACAGATATAAATGAAAACTGCTTTATGGAACAATTTTGTCTTCTAAGGACTACTGATCTTAATTTCAACACCTTAACATCTTCTCATCACTTTCTGTGTTCTCTGCCAGGACATGGTGATATAGTTACCAACTTGTATTCACACAGTAAGCTTGTAACATTTTTTCAACTGAATATTACACAGCAAATATTTCTCACCATTAATATTATAGAGGTGGTTCCTTTATGTACACAATTAGTTGAAGTATAAAATGCACAGAGGAAAGGTACAGCTCAGATTTTCACAAAGGAGGTGTCCATATAATCTGTACCCAGATCAAAAAGCATAATATTAGCAGCACCTCACATTCCACCTGGGGTCCCATCCAGGCACCAGGCACATCCCGAGTAACCACTATTGTGGCTTCTACCTCCTCTGATGAATTTAGCTTGTATTTGAACTTTGTGTAAATGGAGTCATATAGCGCATATCCTTTCACTCAATTGTTGTTTCTATAAAGTTCATCCATAGTATTGCATGTACCTGGAGTCTGCTCATTTTCATTGTTGTAGCATATTTCATTTTTAAATAAACTATAATTTACGTATCCATTCTAATGTTATCAATTGGGCCTATTATTTGCAATGTTGCTATGAACACCTGCATGTTATGTGGGGACATATGATTCTTTTCTGTGGGTATATACCTATACACCTAGGTGTAGTTACTTCTAGATAAACTCTGACTGATGGTTTAAAGAATAATGAGATGGTGCAACATATTCCCAAATTTAATGTTTTCCCATAAGGCGTTTCAAAACCTCCTTATAGATTGTTGTAACATTAAATGTGACCTCTCGGGACGCCTGGGTGGCTCAGTCGGTTAAGTGTCTGCCTTCGGCTCAGGTCATGATCCCAGGGTCCTGGGATCGAGTCCCACATCAGGCTCCCTGCTCTGCGGGGAGCCTGCTTCTCCCTCTGCCTCTGTTTCTCTCTCTGTCTCTTATGAATAAATAAATAAAATCTTTAAAAAAAAATAAAAAATAAATAAATGTGACCTCTCTCTCTCTCACACACACATACACACACACACACTCACATGTGAGACTTAATACAATGACTGCCACACAATAGACACTTAATAGAGGTTAATTGAATGAGTAGACATACAGAGTTTAACAAATGGGTGGTTTTAAAGGCAATGATGTGTTCACATATCAGCATTTATCTACTTAAATATATAACTTTGAAAGCTCTCTTCTAAGTATAATTCTTAAAATTTGGTTATTTTATCATGAATCCTTTCCTCCTTTCTCCTATTCCTCTGGATGGCAAATTGCAAACTGGACAATAGTAGGAATATGATAATACTGGATGTGATTCTTCTCACGTAAATTTGCCTAACCTTATCTACACTGCATAGGTGTAAACTTATCCCTAAACAGAAATAAGATAGCCTACAACCTGCCATTGTGCAGATCCACAGGGTCTCTGCTGACAAAGCTGGGCTCTCCATTTGCAGAGAAACCCATCCAATGGTGCCATTTGCACTAAACCTCCATGGCCACCTGCACTGCCTCCTACCCTAATCAGCATTTGCAACACAGTTTCGTTGCTTTTGACTCTGCAGGCAGAGTTTTGATTTTAGTATCGGCCCATGAAACAGTGCTCATACATCTGTCCATTTGGAAAGGTTTCATCCGCAGAATAAATCCCTTAAAGTTGGCAAGAAGGCTTTCTACGGACTGTGTGTGGAGAGCTGGCAAGGGATCCAAATTTGAAAATTGGCTCCTATCTTCTTGTGATGTGTCATTTTGTAAATGGCTCAAAGTGAAGGAAAAAAAAAAAAAGGATCTTAGGTTCTGTCCTTTTGCTCTTCTGTTTCTTTTGCCGTGCTCTCCAAGCAAGCAAAATATGATGAAAGCCATGTCCCCTATGCTTGTTTCTGCAACTTGTAATGTGCAGAATTGGAGCTCCCTCAAGAAGCTTGTGTCTTTCTCTTTAGTCTGATGGGAACGTGGACGGATGGCTCTCAGTTTGTCCAATGCACTCGGGCTTCTGCCTGCTCAGCGGTCTCCCCTCAGATTTTTACATGTGCTCAAAGTGTCTGGGAGACCACTGCAGAGCAGTACAGTGGAGCTGCGGTATGAGGTCTAATTAACACCTTTCAGGGCCAGGCTGGGTGTCACAGGGTGACGCTTTATAAATGAGCTAAAGGGAGGGACAGGGGCTGTTTCAAGAGCAGAGTGTATGCTTCCCTGAAACTATGCAAATACATTTTTTTTTAAAGATTTTATTTATTTACTTGAGAGAAAGAGTGAGAGAGAGAGTGAGCGAGCACGAGGGGGTGGGGAGAGGGGCAGAGGGAGAGGGAGAAGCAGACTCCTTGCTGAACAGGGAGCCTGATGCGGAACTCGATCCCACGACCCCAGGATCATGACCTGAGCCGATGGCAGACACTTAACGGACTGAGCCACCCCGGTTCCCCTGCAAATACATTTTAAAAACTCTGATGTTACTTGGTTTCCACATACACACATGTCTCCGTCCACATCCACTCTGTGCATACACGTATATGCACACACACGCATGCACACATGAATACCGCATACACCGTTTCTCACTCATGCATAAACATGTTTCCTCCCAAACGGCTGGGGTTGGAGGAGAAAAATAGTTCGCTGCTGGATTGTATTTCCGGGGTGCCAATATATTAGCCCTATTTAGACTATTAAAGGATGATAAAGATTCAGCATAGATAGTATTATTTGACGGGTAAAGGGATATGTAGTGAATGTGTGTGTATGTGTGAAATTATGCTCTCACACAATCACACACTCACATACACATCCCAAAAATGATTGATCTGAGGGGATCCATTTCAGCAGAGATGGTGACCATTTTGCGAGACTAGAACTAGACTTGAAAGGGGAAAAAGGTCTAAATTAAGGAATATGAGGCATGTAAATAAGTGAGAAACAGAAGTTTACTGGAAGTCCTAATTTTTTTAAAAAAAATCCTGTTTTGTTGATTACTCAAATCATAAGTAGAGAATATGCACTATCTAATATGACTAGTGATAATTATGATAAATATTATTTAAAGGAAAATAACCAACCAATCCAAATTCTTTGTAACTGTTGGGTTGTTCTAGGAAGGGATCTGGATTTTTATGATGATTTAAAATCATCATTGACCCGTCAGGATCCTCCTGTGACCAGTCAGGATCCCTCTGTGGCCCCTACTGCTCCCAAGCTTGTGGTCATAACCCAGGGCTGGCTGAGCCGGGAGTACCGGGGTCTCTTCAGCCATGAGGTGAAATCTCTGGACGTGGCACAGCTGCTTAGCTGTGAGTCCCTGGAGGCAGGCACCAGGTTCCTTGGTTTTCTCCCTAATCTATCTCCATGTACACCTGTTCTGCAGACACACATTCTCTGCTTACCCCCACCCCACCCCCAATCCACAAGGACTTTTTTTTTTTTTTTATATAAAACTACTGCGGTTGGAGAAATAGGGAAAAGAGGTAGATTTTAGAGAGGAGTGTAAAAGATTTCAGAGTGTTATATATAGTCTTCTGGGCCTGACATCTATCTTTTGGTTATTCATACATCTCATTTCACTATAAAGTTTGTATTTTAAAAAACCCCATACTCCCTTAAACAGCTGTTTTAATGTGTTTAAAGGATATCCTTTAATATACATATATTTTTGTCAAGTGTTATGTGCATGTCTATTAAATTCATATAAATGCTATCTTGTAGGTTTCATACTGTATCTTACTTTTTTCCAATAGACACTAAGTTTTTAAGATAAACTATATTGCCAAGGTTATTAAAAATGTGTACCTTCTAATTACTGAATAATTTTCTGTGATGTGCAACACCATTTTTGCCTATCCTCTCTCCCCATGATGGACACTCAGGTTACTTCCAAACCTTTACCAACCCAAGCAATGCTTTGAACCAATCCTTATGGAGTGTCAGAATTTTCCTGGGATATGCATCCTGAACTGGTATACTGTGATATATAAAAATTTAATATGCAAATACCTAAATATATAAATATATTTACATACATATGTAAATATACTATTATATTTATATATTCTATATGTGAATATAGTCAGATAGTGCTGGATTTCTTTCCAGAATTCCTGCACCAGTTGTCATCACTCTCATTAGCAGTTCATAAGGTGAAGGTCTCCATATCCCTACGAGTGCTGGGCAATATCTAACTTTCTAACGATTGCCAACTTAAAGGTTTAATGTGATACCTCATTGATATCTTTTTTGCCTTTTTCTGATTGCCAATAATTTTGAATGCCTTTAGAAATTCTTATGAGCATGTTGGGTTTCTTCTTCTGTACACTGTGTGTCTGTTTCCTTTGCCCATTTTCTGTGATCCTCCTCCAGCTGATTGAGGGAATTCCCTGCTGATATTGTCTAGATATTGACACTTTAAGACATTGTGTGTATCATCTTCTTCCTTACCACCATTAACTCCTTTGCAAAATTCCTTAATTTCTAAAAAAATCGGAGTAACATCCTCTTGCCTCAGAGACTGTGCTTTTGAAATGTTGTTGAAGAATCCCTTCCACCTAATACATGTTGGAGAGGGGAAAGGCTCTCTCCATGCCTCAACAGAGACCTGGAGATGTTCTCAGAAATAGCCTGACAGAAACAAACTCATAGCCAATTCTTCAGTTTCTATAGATGCCTCATAAAAAAAAAATCTATCCCCTCTCCTGCTCAGTGGTAAAATATGCTTAAATATGGGAATAACAGCCAAAAAAGTAATTTCTCTTTGTGAATGAAATATTGAGGAGTTGTTAATGGAATTCTTCTCTTGCTGTAGCTTTCCCTATCACAGGAGGCCCCTTGAGCTGAATTGGCACCCACCACTCTCATTTACTGAGAAGAACCTTTACAAAGAACAGGGATGCTTCCGCTGACTGTGTTCTCTAGGAAATAGCAAAAATTGAAAGACAAACAAAGTGTATTTGTATTTGGTCATTGTTATTTTGGATATGCTGTTCATTTTATATTCATAGATCTTGGCATATATAATAACGCAAAAGAGAATGAAATATTAGAATGTTCTATTTCTAAATGAAGACTGGGAAAACATAAGCTCATGATGTTGTCTCTAAAATTTGAGACTATCTTTAGCTGATTTTTCTGAAGACCAAAATAGCATTACTATCCTAAGGCCTGCATGAAATGACTCCTTCAGTTAGGTTCTCATTTGGCATTGAACACCCTAAGTTGGCTAAGGAAAGATTATGCCCCATGAAAGGCTATATTTGATTAGTGAGACACAAAGACCAGAAAGATACATAATTGAATGAAAAATACAGTAATGTGGGTTTAAGGGAGTTATTGTTGCTGATAATATTTTTAAATATACAGAAGTTGCTTCTGCTATAAATATTTCACTGTTTCATCTCATAGAAATTATTTCTCACACATGTATTGCTGTGCAGGGTTTTGCAAGCCTTTTAGCTTGCAAAACTTGAGTTTTTTTCCTCTTGCATTCATTTTCCTACTCTCAGACATCCACATTTTATACCCATTTCCTTTTGACTAAGCGTGTCACAGGAAGTTACCCTAATCTACTGCCTGTCAGAGATACTGAATTACATAGCTTTATAACTTTGACTTCTTTTTGAGTTACTATATGGCATATCTTTTCAAGAGTGTCAAAAACACTGAAAGTAATATTTTGCATTTCATTTCCGAATACCTGTCATGGATTAGAATATTAAAATATAAATCAATAGCTATCCATTCTACTCAAAATAATTTAAAGATTTTAAAAATCCCAGATATAGGCTTGAATCCATAGATAATTTTTAAACCATACTCTAAATGGGTTAGCATTTTTATCATTGATCTAAAAGTAGGGATGGCATATTAATAGACACAATGAATATTTAGAAATTGGACTCTTTGTTTCTCCTGAAAAATGAATATCTTCAAAGTACAGGAACACTTGCTAAGATGATATCAAAATAAGATATTGTATTTTATCACCATGACCCTAATCACCTGAACTAATAGACTACCATGCATTTTTTTTTTTAAAGATTTTATTTATTTATTTGAGACAGAGAGAATGAGAGAGACAGAGAGCACATGAGAGGGGATAGGGTCAGAGGACGAAGCAGACTCCCTGCCGAGCAGGGAGCCCGATGCGGGACTCGATCCAGGGACTCCAGGATCATGACCTGAGCCGAAGGCAGTCGCTTAACCAACTGAGCCACCCAGGCGCCCATAGACTACCATGCATTTTAAATGGCCCCCTATACCAGACTCTTACTAGATCAAACAGATCCTTTTGTAACCAATAAACAGTGAAAATTATTTAGTCAAACATGATAGACTTCTAGACTTATTCTGTGCCATTCAAGTGTTTTCGATGCCTGATAAGCATAACCACAGTGAAACCCCCTTTCTAATTCTTAAAACCCTAGTTTTTTCCCTCTTGACAGACTGCACAGCGAATTTCTTCAGTAATCTTCTCTTACTTGGCAAATACCTTTATTTATTTATTTTTTAACTCTAGAGGTCCTTGCTTTATTCTTTGATGCTTCTAAGACAAGGTATTTTCATAATAATATAACACAAAAAAAGCAATTTAATGGTATAAAACTTTTGATTTGGGGCATCATTAAATACTTTGATTCCTTTTCCAGTGTTTTTCAACCACAGTTTTTGTCCCCATGTTAATGGCAGTTGGTACTGGAGAACCTTCAGTTGTTGCCTACTCAGCCATCTTTCTCAACTTTTCTGCCTTTTTTCACAGCAAACTTCTCACTGATGAAATTCAGCAGCAAAGACATTCTATTGGCACCATTGGGATGAGGGAACTATTGAGTTGTGCTCTTACACAATACCACTAAATAATTATAAGAAGTCAGTTGATGGGATTATAAAGCTGGTCAAAATAAGAAAGGGAAAGTATGCATAATGATAATAAAAGGGATCATAGTTACTGAATGCTTACTATTGACTCATCATGCTGACTGTGGAAAAAGTTTCCTGAAATCAGTTCTTCTAACAAACCTAGGAGGCAGTATTACCTGTATTTAAAGACGAGGAAACTGAGGATCATGAAGATAGTCTTTAAATCTCTATTCTTAATGATTTCATGAACCAGTTAGATGAGGAGAAAGACTGATTCCCAAAGCCCTCATTGAATGGCTACATTTATCTTGATAAAGTTCCAATAGTTCATTTTTGCTTTTGTTTCCCTTACCTCCGGAGATGTGTCTATTAAGAAGTTGCTATAGCCTATGTCAAAGAGGTTGCTGCCTGGGTTCTCCTCTAGGATTTTGATGGTTTCCTGTCTCACATTTAGATCATTCATCCATTTTGAATTTATTTTTGTGTATGGTGTAAGAAAGTGGGCCAGTTTCATTCTTCTGCCTGTTGCTGTCCGGTTTGAGAGACTGTCTTTTTTCCATTGGATATTCTTTTCTGCTTTGTGGAAGATTAGTTGACTATAGAGTGAATGGCTACATTTAAAGGTGTAAGTAATGTTGTGTTGAGCTTGATTGAGGACAGGGATGGCCGATTCCTGATGATAGGTTATACAGGCAGTCACCCGGTTACACATCCAAGCTGCTTACCCCTTTGGGAGCTATAAACCATACAAAGCTCAGACTGAGAGAAAGAGTACTGCAGAGTCCTTGAAAAAGCCTAACCAATGAAAATGGTAGAATGAATGAATTATGGTCCATATACATGATAGAACATTTTAGTGCTGTTAAAAGAATTAATTAAGTTATACAAGTTGACTTGAATAAGCCTCTATGACTGGTATTGTTAGAAAGGTAAGATGAAAATTAGTGTTTATAATGTAATTCATATTTTATAAAGCACAGAAACATTTCCTTATACACATATATTTGTGTGTACGTATCCATGTACATGTGTAGATAAGTAAGAAAATTATAAACCAGGTGCTAACATGAGTTAGCCTAGCACGATGGTATGTTGGTTGTGATACAGAATGTAGTTGGAAGAGGAAATAAAACAATAAATAAGAGAACATTAGATACTAATAAACAAAAGCACCCCAGCAGGTGAAATAGCCCCACTAATGTAAAATAATATATATGGGCTGTTCTGGACTGGACTGGATTGTGTCCTCCAAAAATGATATGTTGGAGTCCTAACCCCCTGTACCTCAGAATGTGAACTTATTTAGAGATAGGGTCTTTACCTATCAAGTTAAAGTAAGAGGAAATCAAGTTAAAGTGACGTCATTAGGGTGGGCTCTAATCCAATATGACTGGTATTATAGAAAGCAGAAAATTTGAGGGAGCCTGGGTGTCTCGGTCAGTTGAGAGTCTGACTCTGGTTTCTGCTCAGGTCCTGATCTCAGGGTCATGAGATTGAGCCCCACATTGGGCTCCATGCTCAGTGTGGAGTCTGCTTGAGAGATTCTCTCTCTCCCAATCCCTCCCTCTCTGCCCCTCCCCTCGCTCATGTGCCCATGCTCTCTCTCTCTCAAATAAATAAATATATATATATATATATTTTTTAAAAAGCAGAAAAGACAATCTGAGAAGACACAGGAAAAAGACAGCCATCTACAAGCCATGGACTGCCTGAGGTTAACAGAAGTTACGAGAGAGACCTGCAACAGGTCCTTCCCTCAGAGCCCCCAGAAGCAACTGGCACTGCCAATCCTCTGCTTTCAGACTTCTGCCCTCCAGAGCCACAAGACAAAACATTTCTGTTATTTGGGCCACTCAGTGTGAGACATATTTTTACAGCAACCTTTGGAAACTAATAAATGGGTGTATCTGTTCATAAAGACATTAGGGGAGAAAAAGGTGAAGTTTAACTACTTCCATTTGTAAAGATCTTTAGGATATATTGTCAAGTGCAAAAAGAAAAAGTATTAGGGAAATGTGGGTAATATGCTTCTCTTAAAATGGAATAATTATAGACAGGGGTTGAAATACTGACTGTACTACTTCTTATCTGTATGAACTTGGGCAAGTTACATCGGTTTTGTCATCCATTCAACGGGGCGAATGATGCCCACGTAGTAAGATTGCTTGGGGAGTAAACGGCAAAATGATGCATGCAGAGCTTCAAGGTCTTCTTTGCTGCTCAGGACCTTGGTGTCTGCCCTCTCCCATGTCTGAAAGGTTCTTGACACAGCTGACTCTTCATCCTACGTGTCACCACCTTGATGGCTTCTCCTGACCATCCATTTTCCTCTTAGTTTTTTCTATCACATAGCATCCACTTGACCTTACTCATAGCACTTTTCCCAGGATTACATTATTTCTTTGGTTTCTAATTTATTTTCTGTTTCCCCCACAGTCCATCTGCTCCATGATGGCAAGAATTATTTGTGTCCTATTCACCACTGACTCTACAGTGCTGAGAACACTGTCAGGCAAAGGAAAGCAATCAGGAAATATTGTTGAATGAACATCTGAATGGAAAAAAGTGCTCGGCATAGTATTTGCCATATAATAGCTACACAGCAAATATTAGCTATATTTTTCTTCTTCTTATTATTATAGGTGTGCCATAATCCACATGTGGGGCAAGAGAGGAAGTTTTCTTCATTCTCACCATTCTTGTTCACCCCAGACATGGGAAACATGCTTTTCCCTGTCACCGAGTAGAAATTTGATCTGAGCCCTGTTTTAATTCAGCTTTAATTGACAGTGTAAGGTACTCAGGGATCACATTCCACAGAATCTATCCAAAACTATTAGGGACTTCTTAGGCAGGCAAATGGCTCACTGGCAGCCTGCAGGTGTCCTTCCACATAATGTGACCCTATTTGGCCCAGGTAATTGTCAAAGACAAAATTATGCTTAAATATAAAACAGGGACCACTGCTCTTCATCCAGAAATGTAACAACACCCCATCTAGGGAATGATAGAGTAGTTGCTGAGAAACAGCATATCGAAATAATGGCTTTTGGACAGAGTGTTAACATAAAATCCAACAAAAATGAATAGATCCAGGTAAGCAAATCATAGTGATCCAAAGGCAATTTATTTGGATTGGTAATCTACTTGTTAGAAAAGGTGGCTTGAAAATTATTACTGGCAAAATGGTAGTGGGGCATAAGGCTTCAGATTATGCAGTATCAGGCTTTGTTGGTAGTGATTCTTTTTCCTCCTGTAATTGATATCAGGGACACATGACAACTAAGCACATAAACCTATGTGGTGTGTCACTTCAATACTCCTTGAAGGGATCAAAATATGTCAGTTTTTTAAAATTGGGTGATGGATGGGGCCATAGAGATTTCAGACCTTGCTATTTGCCCTCTTCATGAGAACTTTGGTGATAATCCTTATCTTGACTTCAGCATCAAGAATACCTTCTCATTTTTCTCATTGCTGGGATTCTTACCTATGCTGAGTGAACATTGCCACCCCTCAGTTGATCTCCTGCCCTTTATCTGATTCTGGAAAAATAGAATCTGTCTAGCCTTTCTTCCATTTGACACCGCTTTAACAACTTGAACGTTGTAATATGTCCCTGCCTTCTTCAAGCTAAACATTTCAAATTATTTTACAGCGTTTATTTCACTGGAAAATAGAGGCTGAATTAGCCCTCAGTCCCATCAAGGGCTTGAATTCATTCAGAACCTACGAGAAGGAGGTGTAGGGCTCATGGTTTATGAAGGTGCAGATTTGGGCAGAGTGGCCTTTACCAAAAGTCATGCACAGGTCAGCTTCATTACCTGAACACATCCTTGGATTTTCTAACACCTTCCATGGGTGCTAGGGCAGGTACTCATGATGAGTCCAAATTGAAACATCGTGTGAATATTCACATATAAGTCCTTTTCCACATAAATGAAATACTAATTTATGCATCATTCAAACATATAAGCAGGCATTAAAATTGATTAGGTGATACACTGATTTAGTGGGGCAAAGGCATCTGCCAAATTGGCCTTGTGTTCTAAATTTCATTTTTAAGATACATTTTATGGGGATTTTTGTCACAATTTAACCAGCATTTGGCAAATTGCATTCTATGCTTGGTTTGCAAATTGGCCCAGGTACACGAGGGACAAGGAGAGACTGAAGAAAGAGGCAGACCACTCCAGGTTGGTAGGCGGCAAGTTTAGTAAAGGGACTTACATATGAGGCTTGTCTTAGGCAGCCACAAGATAAATAGATCTCCACACTCACCTGCCAGAATCTTAAAAGTCTATACAAAGGCCTTAACTAGGTTCAGTCACATGGACTGTCCACATGGTCTCAATAACACCTAATTCTCTCAAGGCTACATTTTTGAAACAGCTCCTAGTGTGGGAACAGTGAGTAGAACATATATTCCAAAGACAGAGGAGAGCGTGAGGAGCCTCTGATTGCCCAGGTCCAGCTGACAGATCAACCAGTAGTTATGTCCTCTTGATGACCTCCTTTAACAACGCGATACAAGTGACTTTCAAGATATTAGTAGATATTCTTTGGGAAAAAAAAGGATATTATGATATTCCATGTTCCTCAGAATTTCTGATCTTACCATCATACCATGAGACAAAGGATACTTTAAAACTAAAGTCAGGAGCACCTAGCTGACTCAGTTGGTAGAGCACTCAACTCTTGATCTTGGGGTTGTGAGTTTGAGCCCCTCATTTGGTGTATAAATTTCTTTGAAAAAAACTAGAGTTAGAACTGCTATACAATATCACTATCCTACTTTGCTCATGCCCCCAAAAAATCTATTTTACAAAAATTCCCTGTCTATTTGACCAGGGGTTAGGATTATTTTTAGTGGCCAGTTAGGATGTATTTTGTAAGTACTAAATTCACATATTTAATATTTTCTAGACATAATAGTTCACTACATATTATATAAAGTTTTTCTTTTTTATTGTTTTCCAATTTGCTTAGTACTGTTAATTCTTGGCAAAATTTTAACACCAACTATAATAATATTATGGCAGTATATTATACTTTTTACTGCTTATTACCTTTGTGATATAATAATATTTAATAGTTCTTTCTGTCCGTGCTTTTAAAATATAATTATCTAATTCCTTAATATAGACTTTTTATGTGAATAATTTAAAACTTTTACACACACATACATACTCTCATTATGATTTAATATAACACTTAAGTCACTAAAATTTTAAGGGGAAATACTACCCTTAATAAAACAAAATATACCAACAAAGTTTTAGGAAAAAAAAAAAAAACTTCTGTCATATTCTTCTGCCTCTCAGTTTAACATACAGACAGCTGAATGCCTCTAAAATAAAACAAATTCCCTGGGAAACAGTAAAAAATAAGTGCTTTAGAAATTTAAATATTAGTTTTTAGGTCATTACTGTGTTTATTTATTTATTTAATCAAGGAGGTAAATTAAAAACCAAACTTGGCAGCAACACTTTGCTGATGGTATGAAAGTGTTCTTGCTCTTTCCTTGGAGGAAAGATATTATATAAGTGCCCCCAAACAAATGGACTTCATATTCTATACTTTCCACGTTCCTTGAACATTGTGAACACATTGGGGTCCATTTGAAATGCTGTTTTGGTTGTTTATGCAGCTGGACCATCTTTATGGGGAAACAATCTTGAATTGAAGTTCTTTTAGTGTTTTGGTATAAAATTACTTTTGAATGGGTCCCAAGATGGATTTATCATTGTTAAATTATTAAATCACAGTTTGATGAAGACTGAGAAATTTCCCAGGAGGAGGTGGAAGTTTTCATTGTAAAGCTGAGAAGGTCCTGGAGTATAAGTTGGTCATCTTACTTTCTTCCTTTTTTTTTTTTTTTTTAAGATTTAGTTATTTATTTGAGAGAATGAAGAGAGAGCACGAATTGGGGGGGATGGGGTGGTGAGCAGAGGGAGAGGGAGAAGCAGACTCCGTGGTGAGCAGGGAGCCCAAGTTGGGGCTTGATCCCAGGATCCCAGGATCATGACCTGAGCCAAAAGCAGTTGCTTAACCAAGGTACCTTGGTCATCTTACTTTCAACCAACTTCTGAATTAATCATGAAGGATTTGAGTAAACTCATACTCTAGGACTAGTTGAATCAGTCCTCATTTAAGTTGGGTGACAAGAACCTTTGTTTCCTTTAAGAGACAAAAGTACAGTTGTGTTACTCCTAGTTGCCATAACTTATATCATCTTCTCATTTTTCTCTGGAAAAATTCCCAGTTTCTCAATATGGCTGTCAAGTGCCTCATAATCTGTCCCAAACTTCTCTGTCCTTGTTTCCACCCCACTCCCTACCATACTCTAACCCTGCTGAACTTTAAGTCATTCTCCTTCAAGTCTGGAGACCTGACATACATTATTCTTTTATCCAGGCTTCTTCTTTCCCTGTCTCCCTCCATTTCCCTCCATCCAGCATACTCTTTTTGTAAGCTAGCTCAGATATCATTGCCTCTGAGTAACTGTTTTCATCTTCCTCAAGAAAAGGTATCTCCTCATCCTTTAAGCTCAATGAATGTTCTGTTTATATCTTGATAATATAGTTGATCATGTAGTATTCCGAATATATATTATTTAAAAATATCTTCTTTACTAGATATTTTTCAAAAACAGTGATAATGACTTATTTTTTTTTTAAAGATTTATTTATTTATTTATTTATCTGAGAGAGAGAATGAGAGAGAGCATGAGAGGGAGGAGGATCAGAGGGAGAAGCAGACTCCCCGCTGAGCAGGGAGTCCGATGCGGGACTCGATCCCGGGACTCCAGGATCATGACCTGAGCCGAAGGCAGTTGCTTAACCAACTGAGCCACCCAGGCGCCCCGATAATGACTTATTTTTATCTCCACTGCCTAATCTCCTGCCTGGTACACAATAAAATTTGTCAAGTGAACATTTTAGATTAATATATATTTTTATTCCTTTTAAACAAATGAGAAAACTGAAGCTCAGAGAGATCAAATGATTTCCCCTTTATCAATAGCTAGGCAGTGACTAAAGCAGGGCTTGAACCCTTCTTCCAACTCTAAAGACCATGCATTCATCACTACTTCAATTGTATGCATTGATTGCCAACAGCACACACCTCTTAACTCCCAGTGGAGAATTCCTGAAAGGGTCAGGAGAAATATTTTTCAAGAGAATGAGAAAGGAAGTCCATTGCCTTTTGAGGCAATGATCTGAAACACAATAGAATTCCTCAAAGGGATAATGGTCCATTTGGATTAGAGTGATCTTGCACTAAAAAGAGTCATTTTTTTTCTCTCTTTCGTGTATCTTGTAAATTTAGACCAGGCTTATTGATTTAGGTCAGCTTGCTGCACTTTCTATTACATTAACCAGTATATTTCTCAAACAAATCTTAGAATTAACTGAAATCAAATTTTGTTTGCAATATCATTTGTGCATCTAAGAGGAAGACAACTATTCTGATAAATCAGACCATTCAATTAACATCAATTTAAATTAAACTCCATGGCTTTGTCATATAAGGTCCAGCTTGGTAATATATTCTACTTTCCTTAATCAATTTGATCTTCATTAATTAAGGTCAAAATTCAAAGGTTTATCAATGTGCAGGGTTACATGTACCGAAAGCCAATTTTAAGAGCTTATATTTTGTCTGAATCGATCTGGAAAATTTCAAGAAATATTGTCTATTTTTTATTTCGCATTAAAATAAAAAATCTAGTGGTGAATTTTCACTGCTTTTAACGAAACATCAATGTTTCTTGTTTAGCTGGGATTTATTCTGTGTGCCTGGAACATATTTCCCGACTTTTTAGATGCTTTGTTTCTCTTGCAATTAGAATAACTAAGTACTCAGTTGTCATGGAAATACTCCCCTCCGTAAAAATTCTTAAAACAGAAGCTTTCTTGATTTGTCGCTCTTTGCAGAGAAGGCAATTACTACTGCTACCTTTGTCCTCCTTTCTTTGTTCTTCTCTACATTTCCCCAGTACCTTCCAATTCAAATTGTTTTGTAGCAGTTTCGTAGTACTTGATCTCTAGATGAAAATGCCTCTTAATTCATGAGAAGCAGTAATAATATTCAGATGGTGTTCCAAGCTTTTAGTAGTTGACAGTAATCATTGAAAAGGTGCAAATACATAGCTGAGGCATTGTTAGGTTGGCTGCTTTTAGTTTAATCCAATCTCAGAATATTCTAGTAGTTGCTTGGTGATAGGCTATTGTGCTCCCTGAGGTAAAAATGATGGCTGGTCTCAGCAGCTAACACACCTCGGCCAGAACCCTATCCCACTCACCTCAATGAGATTTCACCCTTGCTATTTGGCAGGTCAATTAATAAACACAAGTTGACCCTTGGACAACACCAGTTTGAACTGCATAGGTCTGCTTGTATGTGGATTTTTTACAGTACAATGTATTTTCTCTTCCTTATGATTTCCTTAATAACATTTTCTTTTGTCTAGTTTATTTTGTTGTAAGAATACAGTATATAATACATATAACATACAGAATCTGTATTAATGGACTGTTTATATTATTGTTAAGGCTTCCTATCAACAGTAGGGTATTAGTAGTTACGTTTTTGAGGAATCAAAAATTACATGCAGATTTTTGACTGCACAGGGGTCAGTGCCCCTAACCCCCATGTTCAAGTGTCAGCTGTATGTCACGGGTGCATTTCTCAGGATAGGTGCTGTTAAACAAGACAATGGGCCCAAAGTACAGTCCCTTATGCTAAGCCCCATATCACCAAACTGAAACAATTAGTTTTGGCCTCTCCCAGCAATGGAAAGTGACCTTGCCATCATCAATCTAATTTTTGCCTGGTTCACTTCCTTGTTCCCTTTCCCTTGCGCCTATATGATTCTTTAATTTTGTACAGCTCCTTGGAGCTCCTTCCTATCTGCTAGATGGATGTTGCCCAATGAATTGTTGAATAAAGCCAATAAGACCTTTAACATTTACTAAAGTTGATTTCTGTTTCTTTACAGAACTTAATAATTATTTGTTCAATGATAGGAAACACTAGGTAGGTTCTGATCCTTTATTTTGAGGGATAGGGAACAGGGTTGAGATAGGTGAGATGTTGATCTTCGAGAACTGGTGGTTTAGTGAAAGGACTATGGAAATGTAGCCTGTTACCTTTCCTCTATCATTTGGTTATATATTTACTGAACATCTACAAAATACAGACACCGTTGGTGCTGAAAATTCAGTGATGACATCATGGTGTGAGGCAACAGCTCAGCATTGTTACAGGCACAAGATTGGGAGCCAGCTTAAGTTCAAATCTAAACATTTTCGTACATTAGCTCTGTGGCCTCATCTTCAATTTCCTCTCTTGTAAAATTGTGGTGGAACCTACTTCATAGGGTTGCTGTGGGGGTAGAATGAAGTCATATTTGTAAATATTTCTGAACAGTGTCTACAACATAATAAGCACTGTTTGTAAAATATAAATAAGATAAAATATTGAGCAAGAGAGATATAGTTTCTTACTCATGGCATTTATGAACTTGCCAATAATTCTTCATTAGCTAATATCATTCCCAGGGTACAGTATAAGCACTAGATAAAACATGTCCCTAAGGCAGCTTATTTTTTTCCCAAGGCAGCTTTTGGTAGAATAAACAGGAGAAGAACAAGGGAAAATTGAACAGGAGAGCGAGTTCACCAACGTTGAGATGTTCTCCACTTAAGCACCCATGCGGTTTTCCCTTTTATTCACCAAGGCTCTTGAAGGGAGGGCAATGGAAGTAGATTATAATGAGTGCACAAAAATATATGCATGAATCATAGAGGTGACCTGCCAGGTACAGACACATCTCATTCAATGTAATAGGTGTCTTTGTAGGTACACTGAGGGTCTTTATTTTTTTTAAATTTAATTTTATTATGTTATGTTAGTCACATACAATACATCATTAGTTTTTTTGTTTGTTTGTTTTTTTTAACCATAGGTAGCATAACTCTTTATTTATCAGCAAACTTGTTTCCTAGAAACCTAGATTGGCCTTCCAATATTGGTTGTGATTTTTTTTCCTTTGAATGATACAAGTTTATTTTTTTATTTTTTTATTGTTATGTTAATCCCCATACATTACATCATTAGTTTTAGATGTAGTGTTCCATGATTCATTGTTTGTGCATAACACCCAGTGCTCCATGCAGAGCGTGCCCTCCTCAATACCCCTCACCAGGCTAACCCATCCTCCCACCCCCCCC
>NC_058404.1:186945359-186980559 GCF_002201575.2 Neomonachus schauinslandi
TCCTTCCTTCCTCCCTTCCTTCCTTCCTTCCTTCCTTCCTTCCTTTTCAGTCTTGTGTTTTCATCCACACTCTGCCAGTATTAGGTATCTACTAGTTAGTTCTTCCCAAGAAGTGGAGATCAGACCAACCTCAGTGCATTCCCGTGAAGAATAGTGAGCTGCGGTATGTACGATATCAAGTGCGGTAGCCAGCCGAGAAGGGCCACTCCACCCATACTTGTGTAGCCTGATGGTGTTAGGAGCCTGCATCTTGGGGTCTGATGGCCCGACTTTGAACCTCAGTCCAGACATTTACCCACTTTGTAATCCTGAGCACACCATTTATCCTTTCTGTGCCTCGGGTTCCTCATCAGTAAAAAGGAGATAATAATAGTATTGGTATGGTAGGGTTTTGAGGATAAATGAATTAATATATATAAAGCACCTGATGTGCCTGGCTCAGGATAAGCACTGTCTAAGCATTTGCTCTTATTTTTATTAATAATTGTCAATCCTTTTTCAAAATTGAGTCTAAGTGGTTAGTCCATTTTTTTTTTTAAATAGTGATCGTGGCCTCTATTTTACCTTAAGTTTCTTTCATCTTATGTTGTTTTGCCTGTGTTTTGCTTATAGCCTAAGCACACATCTGTGCATGGTTAAACCTTCACAGAAAATTAAAAAAAAAAAAGGCAGGTTATAGGTTCAGTTAGCACCTTGCGGGGCAGCCGTGCTCTGAGTCAGTGCTGAGCTCTTGGCTGCCTCTGGGCCAGTCACTCTATAGCTGTGCATAAGACTCTGGGAACAAGCAAGACCTTGTGAGAGGCTGTGCATGAGTCCACACATATCCTGCCACTGGTGGAGCACACCCAGCTTCTGGTAGCCAAGCATCTTTCCTCCCCAGTAGACCCAAATAGCTTTCTTTGGGCAGGAGGTTTTTAATGATTGCTTATATCCCCGCAGCAGTACTTAGTAGATACTCAGCAAATGACTGTGAATAGGGAAGTCAGATAAATGACTATTAAATATTACTTTGACATTGCTATATCAAATTTTATAGTTTTTTCTAAATTATTTATATATTATATATATAATTTATATATATAATTTTATATATTATATATATAATTTCCAGTAACAAGGGGGTAGAAGGTGGGGAAGGTGGGGGTGGACATTAAAGAAGAGAAGTACAATAGTAGGAGCCCTTATTAGTCTAAAGAAACCTTCCAAAGGCATCTAGACTCCTTCGCAAAATAGTCTTTTTTTTTTTTTAAGATTTTATTTATTTATTTGAGAGAGAATGAGAGAGAGCACATGAGAGGGGGGAGGGTCAGAGGGAGAAGCAGACTCCCCGCCGAGCAGGGAGCCCGATGCAGAACTCGATCCCGGGACTCCAGGATCATGACCTGAGCCGAAGGCAGTCGCTTAACCAACTGAGCCACGCAGGCGCCCCCTTCGCAAAATAGTCTTAAGTGAAGGTCATAAGCAGTATAGAGTCAGTAGAAGAGCATTTGGTACCAGGTTCTGCTGTACACTTGGTTGAGCAAGTCACCAGTAGGACTTCTGAGAAATAAATTAACTTACCTGTGCCCCAGGTTCCTCATCTGTCATGTGGAGAAAATAATGTTTGTCTCAGAGTGTTGTTATGATGATTAAATGAATTAATATATACCAGGTCCTTAGGACAGCGCCTGGCCTTACATAACTCTATTATTGCTTTATTATTATAATACTCATCAGACATTACATGAATATATTCTCTTTTTTTACATGAGTATATTCTCATGTCTGCCTTTACATAGTGATTATTAGAGATATGGAACTTGGTTGAGTGCATATCTACTTTCATATATT
The DNA here is from genome assembly GCF_002201575.2 of Neomonachus schauinslandi. NCBI lineage: Eukaryota > Metazoa > Chordata > Mammalia > Carnivora > Phocidae > Neomonachus > Neomonachus schauinslandi. The sequence goes on from NC_058404.1 coordinate 186,947,190, forward strand.
TATAAATACATTCTAATGAGAATATACATAGTGTTATTAGTATTATTATAATGGTATTATCTTGGTTCATATAAATGATACTTTGTATTTTCTTTCCCAAATTAATGCAAGTTCATAAAATTTTGGGCAATTCAGGAGCACCTGGCTGGCTCAGTCGGTTAAGCATTTGCTTTTGATTCAGGTCATGATCCCAGGGTTCTGGGTTTAAGCCCCATATCAGGCTCCCTTCTCAGAGGGGAACCTGCTTCTCCCTATCCCTCTGCCCCTGCTCATGCTCTCTCTCACTTTTGCTCTCAAATAAATAAATACAATATTTTTTTAAAAATTGGGCAATGCAGAAGTCTGTGAAATGAAAACTTAAGCCCTTTGGGTCTCTCTTCTCTCTTTTCTTCTTGTAGAGTACTCCTGGAGTAATACCAGTTTCTAAAGTATTTTCAGTAGAGTTTGAACGTCAGGGAGGAAAAGACCTCTAAGGTCCTGGAGTTTTAGAAACACTGAACTGTAGGTCCCTGGTGCAGACACAGAATATACTTAGACATATTAAAAGTGTTGGAAAGTCTTATAAACAAACTGGCCTTGCTAAACTCTTAACAATGCTTGCTTCGCATTAATATCTCAACAGGACACATTTGGGAAATGTTGTGTTAAGCTATAGGCAGCATGAAAGAGTGGAAAGAACATGAACTTCTGGGTCAAAAGGGTCCGGATTTGACTCTAAGCTCTGTTCTTCAGTGAATCTGTATTAATTCTTTTACTTTTTGTTTTATTTTTAATGTAATTCAGTTTTCTTGTCAGGATAATAATATCCCCAAAGATTCATTGTAAAAATTAAATAACAGATGAAAAGCATAAGCATATTTCACAAATGCTACCTCCCTTCTCATCTCTCCAATGAATGGAAAGAAATATACAGAGAGGTTTCTGACAGACATCAAGAATCCCTGGGGAAGTGTTTTGCAAATTTCTCATTGAAGAGAAATGTTTCTGGCTATGGTTTAAAATAGGATAGAAGATGCCTCAGTGTATGAGATTCCCTTTTCAGAGAAAATACATCCAGGGACTTGGTTTTGGCCTCATATTTCCTTTACCCCAAAGCAATATACCTTATCTCCCCATTTTGTCACTTTCATGGCTCAAGATGTAACCAGTTTGGGGTACCATTTATCACATAATATGCTCAAGCCATGTTAATTCTCACCTACTCAACTAATGACTGTGTCATTGTAACAGGGCACGGTGGCCTTATCACATGCAGGCATCCAGCGTAGCATTTTATTTTTTTGCATGAAATGCACACACAATCAAACATTCTTTTGACGCCAAATGTTCTGAACTCTTGGCTATTCCACAGCTGAGGGCTCTGAGCCTGGCTTTCAAAATAGGCATAATAAGAGAGATAAGGGGAAAAGAGAGGTATGCAAGATAAGTAGCGAGGAAGAAATCCCTTTGAATATCTACATTTCAATGGGAAGGATGCTGAATTGGGGGAAGGACAGAATGGATGAACAGAGGCTCCAGGGGCTCAGATTGAGCAATTTTCACTTCGAGTTTGTCATTCTTTATAAACAGTGCTTTGTATTACTGCAATAAGTCATGCCATTGTTGGAACGAAGGCAGTTCTTTTGTGCAATGCTGGATAACAGGCATTATGTCAGGCTTTGGTTTTGTTTGTTGTTGTTTAGATTGTAGTTTCTAACATCAAATTTCACTTGCCTTTATGATTTTATTTCAGATTTAAAAAATTTAAAAAGACATAGTAATTTCTCTGAAATTCAGACAGACTCATTTGGAATGTGTAGTGATTGGGGCATTGTCTGAACCAAGCTTCTGAGCAAATCTTTATTCACAGAAAATTTTAGTCTAAAGGAGATTTGGAGTGGGGAATATTTAAAATGCTGGAAGAAGTCAACTGTTTTCAAGCAACATCCAAGTTCGTCAGATGCTATTTAAATAATGCATGTAATTAAAAATTATTTTTATCTATTCATTAAAAGCAAGATTAAAGAAGGGTATTAAATAGGCTTGACTTTGTTATCCTAGTCTGAATTAATATTTAATTTAAAAATAGATGTTAATGGATTGACCTAGGCCATAACAGGGAGGGTTTGTGCATTTGTGTGTGTGTGTGTGTTTTAAGGACAGAACATAACAAAATGTGATACTGAAGTAAAAAAAAAAAAAAAAAAGGTAGGGAGTTAAAAGCACTGATGTAGAGATCAGAATTATTGGAGTGTGACTCTGAGGTATCCTTACTAAGGGTGTGATTTGAGCCAAGAGCATTAGCAGATGCTATTAATGTCTACCCAAGTCTCATGGAGCCCCTTCTTCTGGTGACAGTGTCCACCCCCCAGCTGTGGGCACTGACTAAAGGTTCACAACTGTGACTTTACCTGGAGGATTACCCTTGGGTGATTGTAGCCAGGATACCCGGGAGTTACATACACACACACACACACACACACACACACACACACACACAGGAGTTGGGATAGTAGGTATATTTAAGTCTTGCGTCAAGACAGGACAGACTCTGCTCTCCTATTTCTCTTCCAGAGCTCCCCATGGATTAGACTAAAACTAGACTTCCCCAGAAACATCCTACCTCCTTCTCCTTTCTTTCTTGCTTCCTACATCTCATTTTTAGTTTCTCTGAAAAGCATTCCCTCCATCAGCCATTTGCATGAGGAATCTGCCTCAGGATCTGGGTCGTCCAGGGCACCCAGCTTAAGATAAGTGGCTGAACTTCACTGTGTCTAGTTTCTTTCTCTGGAATAATATCCACAGAGTGAGAAGCCCCTGAAGTGAGCATTTGGTAAGGTAACTGCTCCTGATGTTGCTGCCTTTGCTATTGTTTTTATTATTATTATTATTCCTTGAATTAGTAGCTGATGTGTTGAGGTATTAAACTACTTCTTAAACTTAAATAACAAGGGGTATGTTTCTCATTTCAGAGCAGCCAATTTAAGAATACCCACACCACTGGGCATTTTCACATGTATTTTTATTACTGTTCACCTTCATTAGATAGTATTTGCTTCCTATAGTGAGATTCTATAATATTTTTACATGGAGCGGTCCAGTATAGACTGTGTTTGCAAAAACTTGCAGTCCAGTAAGGATATTAGACAAATACTCAAATACCATACAAGGAAGGGTTGGAAGGCACACGACAAGGGTACAAGATATATAAAAACAATGATGTATTCTTTCAAGACAGGGAAAGGCCACATTCAGCTTGAGGCATGAAAGAATCTTAAAGGAAGGAAGAATGTATGAATGGATGGATGGTTGATTGGCCAACCAGCTGGCTGGCTGGTTGTTAGTAACTTTAATTGAGGAATAATTTATATTACACAAAATTTATCCATTTTGAGTATACAATTCAGTAGTTTTAGTAAATTCATCATGTTGTGCAACTAACATGCCCATCCAGTTTTAGAACATTTCCATTACCCTGATAGGATCTCTTCTGCCCATTTGCATTTTTTTTATTAACATAAAATGTATTATTTGTTTCAGGGGTACAGGTCTGTGATTCATCAGTATTACACAATTCTCAACACTCACCATAGTACATACCCTCCCCAGTGTCCATCACCCAGCCACCCTATCCCTCCCACCTCCCTCCACTCCAGCAACCCTCAGTTTGTTTCCTGAGATTAAGAGTCTCTCGTGGTTTGTCTCCCTCTCTGGTTTTGTCTTGTTTCATTTTTCCCTCCCTTCCCCTATGATCCTCTGTCTTGTTTCTCAAATTCCTCATATCAGTGAGATCATATGGTAATTGTCTTTCTCTGATTGACTTATTTTGCTTAGCATAATACCCTCTAGTTCCATCCATGTCGTTGCAAATGGCAAGATTTCTTTTTTTTTTTTTGATGGCTGCATAATATTCCATTGTATATATATACCACCTCTTCTTTATCCATTCATCTGTTGATGGACATCTAGGCTCTTTCCATAGTTTGGCTATTGTGGACATTGCTGCTATAAACATTGGGGTGCATGTGCCCCTTCGGATCCCTACATTTGTATCTTTGGGGTAAATACCCAGTAGTGTAATTGTTGGTCATAGGGTAGCTCTGTTTTCAACTTTCTGAGGAACCTCCATAGTGTTTTCCAGAGTGGCTGCACCAGCTTGCATTCCCACCAACAGTGTAGGAGGGTTCCCCTTTCTCTGCATCCTCGCCAACATCTGTCATTTCCTGACTTGTTTATTTTAGCCATTCTGACTGGTATGAGGTGGTATCCCATTGAGGTTTTGGTTTGTATTTCCCTGATGCCGAGTGATGTTGTGCACTTTTTCATGTGTCTGTTGGCCATTTGGATGTCTTCTTTGCAGAAAAGTGTGTTCATGTCTTCTGCCCATTTCTTGATTGGATTATTTGTTCTTTGGGTGTTGAGTTTGATGAGTTCTTTATAGATTTTGGATACTAGCCCTTTATCTGATATGTCATTTACAAATATCTTCTCCCATTCTGTCGGTTGCCTTTTGGTTTTGTTGACTGTTTCCTTTGCTGTGCAAAAGCTTTTTATCTTGATGAAGTCCCAATAGTTCATTTTTGCCCTTGCTTCCCTTGCCTTTGGCGATGTTTCTGGGAAGAAGTTGCTGCGGCTGAGGTTGAAGAGGCTCCTGCTTCTGTTCTCCTCAAGGATTTTGATGGATTCCTGTCTCACATTTAGGTCTTTCATCATTTTGAGTCTATTTTTGTGTGTGGTGTAGGGAAATGGTCCAGTTTCATTCTTCTGCATGTGGCTGTCCAATTTTCCCAACACCATTTGTTGAAGAGACTGTCTTTTTTCCATTGGACATTCTTTCCTTCTTCGTCAAAGATTAGTTGACCAATCTCCACAATCCCACCACAGTTTTAGGGAACCAATAATCTACTTTCTGTCCTTATAGGTGTTCCTTTTCTGAAAATGTTGTACAAATGCTTTCATGTGATATGTAGCCTTTTGTATCTGGCTTTTTTATTTAATGTTTGAGATCCATTGATGTAGATATAACACTACCTTACTCTTTTTTATTGCTAAATAGTATTCCATTGTATGGATGTACTGCATCTTGCTTAACCACCCATTTGTTGATGGACATTTGGATTGTTTCTCCTTTTTGGCTATTTTGTGTGCAGATCCTTGTGTGGAGAATAGATGCATTTTAACAGTTGAACATGAGCTAGCAGGGAAGGAAGTGCTGTGAATAAGAATGGAGATGAAAAGTTTGTGTTGTATTCAAGAAAGAGTGATTACTCATTTAGCAGAAGCAAAGAGCATCATAGGGGGATGGAGAATAGGAAAAAAATGAAAACAATAGCACAATTTGCCAATATGCATCAAAAGAAATATATATTTTCTGATATGTTCTACCTAGAAAATATTTCATGCTCAAAACATTTTGCAAAACACTTGATAGCATGCCCCTCTGGGGAAATTAACAATGCTCATTAGCATTTTAAAAATTCTAAAAAGTCCTGTAGTAAAGATACCGATTTTTAAAATATATTTTAAGGGGCATGTGGATGGCTCAGTTGGTTAAGTGACCAACTCTTGATTTCGGCTCATGTAATGATCTCAGGGTTGTGAGATCAAGCTCTGCTACAGGCTCATGCTGAGTGTGGAGCCTGCTTAAGATTCTCTCTCCCCCTCTCCCTCTGCCCCTCCACCCTGCACACGCTCTTTCTCTCTCCCTCCCCCCTCCCTCTCTAAAAAAATAATAAAAATATATTTTAAAAATTTCTCAATTTTGTTTAGTCTGCCATTATACACAAACATACACTTTGGAATCTATTTTTATTAATTAATGTTATTAATATTTCATGAATCTAATGTTCTACAGATACACTTTGGTTAATGCACGTAAAACAGATACATAACAGATTCTTCGTGAAGGCGAGGATAGGAATTGTGACGAAAAACTAGTCTCTATGAAAGATAATGTGGAAATTTCTAAAATTAATGTAGCTCTTTGATTTCTCACCATCTTGTAATTCACACTTCTGGTAGGGCAAATTGCATTATGTTAGCATCCCAAATATTAAAATGGGAATAACACCACTCTAACCCATCCCTCCAAGTTGGTGTTTTACAAACTATTTGTCATATGCCATTGTTGGATTAAGAAATAATTTTTGTGCATTGTTAATGAGATAGGAAAAGATTTTAGAGTGCATTGCATATGGTAAGGTAAGTATTGTTTTACAAAACTTTGTTTCAGTTGTGTATTTCTGTATCTGCATCTGTGTGTTGTCCCGATGTATGAAGAGTGGGTTATAGTTAAATAAAAAATGAAAATCATTGCTCTAAATCATGGTTTTCCAAAGTTTAATGAAAGTATCATGATGGTGAAAGATACTTTTTGGTGATGTATGGATAATCATTACTAACATAGTATTAGGGAGGTATATATACCCTTCCAAATCCTAGTTCAACCCTTTGATTATAGATATGAGATGGTCTCCTTTTGGTGCCAGTCTTGAATGCATCAAAAACATTTTTTTGTGTCTCTTCTTTGAAAAGAGCTAACAGTTCTGAGCTCAGATCCAAAACTTCAAAACAATGTTGTTTCATTGTGTTTATATTTATAGTTCCCTCTTTATGGCAAATAATACTTATTTGCAATTTGGTAGTGATATAATATCCCCTTTAAACATAATATATTTAAGTGTAAATTAAATGAAGTAATTTAAGAAAAATAACGTTAACATAATTATGGATTTTGATAAAGATATTAGAGGTGGTTGTGAATAACTGAAATTTCAGAAACATTATTCTAAGGTTTACTTAAACTGATAATGTCTTTTACTTAGGAGAACTTCCCTGATATATTTATACACACATTTATTTACTTATTTATTTATTTAAATGAATTGTTTCATTGTCTCTTTGGTGATCATATTCTGGTACCTGAGAACCAACCAGTCCATTTCAGAAGTCAGCCAAGCAAACAGCAGGCAGTGGTCTAGAACTGAAAGTTTGCGGGTGAAAGAGGCAGACATGGCTTGAAAATCACTTTTATAGAATATGTTTTCCTTCTTTCTTTGCCAAGAAATCTGTAGAAGGATTGCAGCCTGTGATGAAAGGCCCATGACATCTCTATCTCATTAGAGGAAATCAGGTCAGTTAGTTGTTAATGCCAGGGTGTTTCACTTAATCCAATATTCATGTCACTGGGAGGTTGCCATATGTACATAGATTACCAATTTTCAAATAATTAGAATGCAATAAAAATAGAACCAATTCTCTCCTGATGTCATGTATAATTTAATCTCTTCTTGTTGAATTGCAATTGAATTCAAGGTCTGAAAGACTAATGAGAATATTAATTGGATTTGTATTATATATGTGCAAAGACACCACTTAATCAAGTTGCAATTTACTGGATGCCAGATAAGAGTTTACTTGAGCTCAAGTTTGTCTACCACCTTCAAGATGGGCCTGTCACTTCTAAATTTGACACATCAAGTCACTATCTTAATTCAGTCCTGGTATGTTCTGCTATACAAGGAATCAAAACCACTATGGCCTACATGAACTTCTTTTTTCTAATTTCTCAGAAAGTCCTTATTCACACTGTTTGTTCTAGATCCCAAGACTGAATTGTTTTCTAATGTTCTGATTGTTTTTTTGTTTTTTGGTTTTTTTTCTGATTTTAACACCTAACAAGTCACTGAGGGTAAGCATCCAGTTGTATGTGTGACCCAAGTTTCACTGGTTATTAATTGATTGATTGATTGATTGATTCTTGCAGTCAACAAATACTTTTTCTAGATTATTGCAGGGAACTTGCCATTTTGGGGAAGACAATGGAGGTTTGGGGCAGAGGAATGTTATGATATGGCTCATATTTTCAATGAGTTACTCTAGCTGATGGCTTCATGGACTAGGGGGCAAAGAAGAAGCAGAAAACCAATCTGGACGCTATTGTGGTTGTCAAGCTAAGAAGCGGGATAGTGGCATAAACCAGGGTGGTAGAAGTCACAGGTAGTTGCCTCATACTTTGCAATGTGCCTGGTATGTTTCTCTTTCCAATAAATTGTTTAATAAATACATGATAATATATTCCTGTCTGCCTTATACCTCCCCACTTCCAAAACTCTTGACCTTCCAATAAATATAAAAAAGGCTTGTCTCTGCATACTTACAAAATAGTCTCAGAATCCAAGCTGATAGGCAGGGAATTGGAGTATATTTTATAGCTGCTGTGTTCAGCAGAATCATTATTTTGCATCATATGCAGTTGAGTGCATTTTGATTTTGAATAGTTTTATTAGATTGTTTTTTCATAAGCAGAGAAAAAGAATGGAATGGGTATGGACTGCATATTCTACAAATAACATCAATATTTAGACAAAACTGAGTGACTAGATGCAGAATTGAGAAAACTGCCTATTAGCACTAAAGAGAAATGTGGTGGTCATTTTGTGCTGTTGGTGGCCTTATCCCCAAAAGTTCAGTTTGTGAGTGCTAGAAATAATTGTGAAATTGACACTTTGAATATTGAAGTACTGCTTTGTGAGATACTTTCTTTAGCACAGGAAAATTTTAATCTGGACACATTCTCAAAATTCATTTTAGAATAATGGGTAGGTAATATTATGCCCATCTTACAGATTAGGAATCCAAAGCTCAAATAGATTACATGACTTGGTCAAGGTCACACTGTCTCTACACTCCCAGAATGAAACCTTGATGTCAGCAGAGAATGACTATTGTGAGAGTCTATTATGTTCACTGCTATATCCCCAGTGCCTAGATGGGTGCTGGCTGAATAAATATTTGTAGAAAGAATGACTGAATGAGTGAATAAATGAATGTCACAGAATCAAGATTATGATAAAGACCTGGCTTAAAATACTAGAAGGGGAATAACTTGATAAACGTGTAGAAAATATGCTTTCTACATCCATAGTAGTGATAAGCTAGAAAAAATAGCTAATATGTATGTTATTTAAAAAAATTCTGTATGATAAAATAAGATGAGTACCAAATGATCAATTTTCTCTAAAGGTAAATTCAAAGTCAAATATTTTTATTTCATATCCATTTTCATCAAAATAGTACATGAACTAAACTAAACTAAAATTGTACCTCAAAGCTTGTGGCCCTCCCTCATAACAGAAAAACACAAAAACAAAATGAAAAATCAAAAAACAGCCACTGGAAATATTCTACTTCTGAATTCTGTTGCCCAGATGCAACTTCTTGGAAACTTTGGTCTGTTTCTTCTACTATGGACTTTTATAATAAATTTCTTCTTACTTATATTTCTTGACCTTTCAATTTCAGGTATTATTTATTGTCTTACTTGTATGGAAGATGAAGATTGCACTCTCTTAAAACACCCCTTACTCTATACCCAAGACCCCTCCTCCATTTTCCCAGTGTTTTCACTCAACATTTTTCAAAGCTCTTTAAGATAGTGTACAATGAGCTTTACTTTCTTGTTTTCCTTGGAGTTAATAGTGGCACTTTGTTTTTAGTTAGCTAGCTTCTCTATGCATGTATGACGTCCAATTCTCAATTTCAATCTCAAACTATAGTTTTCTTCTTTGTACAGATAGACATATTATAAAATCCCCTAAGTCCATTTTCCCCCTTGGGAAATCCCTCCTTTGACCCTCTTCTCTTGTTCCAATTTAGAGCTATTGCCAACCCTCCTCCCAAGACTCACTTAAATTTTCCTTTGCCTCTCTCTTGGGTTACAACCCATGGCCCCTTCTTATTAGCTCCTCCCTCCAGTTAGTAGAGTATGTCTTCCATTACTTCCTAAGCAAGAAAAGGCAGTTTTTTAAAGAAAAGTTTCATTCTCAAGGTTTTTTTTTTTTTTTAGATTTTATTTATTTATTTGCGAGAGAGAGAATGAGAGACAGAGAGCACGAGAGGGAGGAGGGTCAGAGGGAGAAGCAGACTCCCCGCTGAGCAGGGAGCCCGATGCGGGACTTGATCCCGGGACTCCAGGATCGTGACCTGAGCCGAAGGCAGTCGCTTAACCGACTGAGCCACCCAGGCGTCCTCATTCTCAAGTTTTAAAAAAAATTTGCCATCACATGCAACCTCTAGTTCATGTTGGAATTCTAAGTTGAAGGACAGTTTCCCTCAGAATTTTAAAGCTTTACTTTTTCAATCTTTCAGTATCTTAAAAAGAAAAAAGAGAGAGAGGGGAAGGAAGGAAGGAAGGAAGGAAGGGCCCACTGCCATTCTTTTAACCTAAACCATTTCTTTTTTCTCTTCTGGAATCTGTTAGCATTTTATCTTTACCCCAGTGTTCTGAAATTCCAAATCATGTGCCTCAGTGTGGTTTCTTGTCCTTCACCATTTTGTGCCTTCAGTAGGCCTTTGTAATCTGAAAACCTAAGCCTTAAATTCTGGGGAATTCTTTTGCTTTATTTGTTTAGAAATGTATTTCTCTGCCATTGAGTCTTTTTTCTTTCTGCGACCTCTGGGTCTTCTGAGTTGATCCTGAAACTTTCTAAATGTTTTTCTCCTATTTTCCACCACTTCTTTTTTTCCCCCATATTTTTTCATATGAGAGTCCCTCTAATTTATTTTCTATCATCCTCAATGAATTCCTTCTTATGTCTGCTAACACATTTTTAAATTTCCCAGAGTTTACTATTACTCTTTTTGTCTTCTACAATGACTACTTGTTTCTGTTCCCTTTTTCTGACCTTTTTAGACATTTTATCTGAAGCTAGCAAATGTATTTTTAAAATTTATTTTCCTCTTCTCCCTGTACTGAATATTTCCCCTGAATCCCAATTATTACTTGTTTCGGCCTCTGCCTTTCCACCCTGGACCATATGTGAATATTTCAGAGTGAGATAATAACATGCTGATTGCATCATCTGTGTGGCAGAGAAGACCTTATTAGTGGCTTTTACTTTAGGCTGCTGAGTTAAAAATCTGGCCATTTCATCAGAAGATCCTGAAATCTTCCTCTCTATGGGTCTTTCCTCTGGGGCTGGAACTGATTTCCTAACATTCATAAGTTGAAAATTGGATTAGGATCTATGAACCTGAAATCTAACTTCAGTTGTTTACTCACATGAGACTTTTTCTTTTCTTTTTTTTTTTCCTTCCCTCTCAATATAAAGGCTGAAGGCCTGATCAAGTTGTATCTTTATCCATGGTACTTAGCATATGGCTTTTGTCACTCACACTTATCACCCATAGTCTCCATATGGTTGCTCCAGCTCCAACCTTATGTCTGTGTTCTAGACAGAAAGGAAAAGAAATAATGGAGGAAAGGGTGGCACCTACATTGAAATAAATGAATGAATAACTTAACAAATAAATATTCTAAGAAGTCCCTAACAGGCTTCTTTGGCCACAACTATATCATAAAACTATTTCTAGATACAAAGGAGTCTGGGAAGTTGAGGATTATAGCTGGGCCACTGTCATCCTGAACAAAATCAGGCTTCTATTAGAAAGGAAGGAGGCAAGATGGATACTGAATAGGAAAACTGGAAGTGTTTGCCATGTTAAATAAAAGAGATGAAACACATCATCCAAGATGAAGTGAAAGAGCTTCAAACCCACTGCACTGTGCTCACTATTATCATCTTAGGATCAAATGATATGAAATTTGATCTGAAGGACATGAGTGTATTCATGTACTTTCTAATAGTAAGATTAGGAAGCATTTAGCCTGGCAAGACTATGTTTGGTGCTCCATTGTGTTCCCTAGCTCTCCACAGAGTTAGCAAACTGTAATCTCCTTAAGTATGGTGGCTAAAACTTACTCATAGTTATAAATTTGGCATCTAATTTTCTTTTTCCTGGCAAAGATTATTTAATAAGTATTTAAATGGACACATCAAAATATGACATTGCTATATACATAGCTTGTGACTAAAATTTCTGTGTAAATTATATTGAACATTTAAAGAAGGAGGGAAGGAAGAACTTTGATCACCAGCAGCCAACATGATTTTATTTAACAAAGGAAATCTTAACATCCCATTGGCTTTTGTTGAGGGTTGTTGAGGTGAAGGAAGTGCAGGAAAAGAGTTGGTTTAACTCCTACTAGGGCGGTTTACTATAGTGTCTGAGTATGCAGGCTCTGACCTCAGGCCACCCCAGTACAGCCCCAGTGGAGCTACTTCCTAGCTCTGTGACCTTAGGCAGGTTGTTGAATATTCTTGTGTCTCAGTTTTCTCATCTGCAAAATGAGGATAATAACAACACCAGGATCATATAATTGATATGGGAATTAAATGCCTGACATATATAAAGTATTTTTGGTCTGGATGAAAATTTGCTAATTGAAAAAAATTATTGATAGGACAAATATCACAGTGAGATTACTCAATAAGGAATTCAATAATTATATACAAAAAGGGATAATTCGTGTGATCATCAGCTGTGGTTAAGATTCCCAGTGGGGATTATCTCCCTTCAGGCATTATATTAGTTTGCCAGATTTGCCGTAACAAAGTACCACAAACATGGCGATTTGACCAACAGATATGTATTGACTCACAGTTCTGGAAGCCAGACACATCTGAAATTAAGGTGTGTAAGGGGTGGTTTGCTTCTGAGGGCTCTGAGGGACAATCTGTTTTATGTTTCTCTCCTAGCTTCTAGTGGCCTCAGATGTTCCTTGGCTTGTAGTTGGTGTTCTTCCTGGGTCTTCACATCATTTTCCCTCCCTGTGTGTCTATCTCTGTGTCCAAATGTACCTGACTTATAAGGACACAGACATATTGGACTAAGACCCACCCTAATGACCTCATCTTAACTTGATCATTAGCAAGGAATCTATTTCCAAATAGGCCACATTCACAAATACTGAGGGTTAGGACCTCAACATATTTTGGGGGCCCCATTCAATTCGCAACAATCATGATTTAGATGAGGTCATAGCCAATGTGTTTACCAAATCTTCGTACAATCCAAATGTCAGCTGGTACCTCTGTGGTCTTTAAGAAATGGATGGGATTATTCTCTTGGCCTTGGTAAGCCCTAGGCCTCAGAAGGATACCTGTGATTCCTAGTGACTTCTGCTCTCCTGGCTCTACTGATCCCTCTTCAAAAATGATCCACTCACACAAAAACATCAGTGAAAATTTTGACTTCATTGATGCTTTTCGAAAGGAGGGAGAATTTTTAATATATATACCATATTATAGGACACAACTTGCAAAGTCCTTAATGAAACTTTTTGCCCTTTAAAATCTTCTTCAGCCCCTTGTCCTTGGAGGGCATCTTCGTCTTAGTCTATTCTCATGCCTGAATTTCCACCAACTGCTTCCCCAAATATCCAGGTCTTCTCTATTATACACAACAATTTCCTTCTCTCTCTCTGGTTTAAATTCTTTTCATAAATCCATCAAATAAACACCTCCCAGAAACTATACTTTCATTAATGAGTAGTCAGGATTATGGATTTCTTTTACTTACATAGGAATTAGATGAGGGAGGTGAAACAATAGATAGCAAAATTATAAGGAAAAAAGATCTTTACAAGCAGATAGAGTGAGAGAAGGTGGATGCTAAAATTGAATGAAATTCCACAGGTACATGAAATAACTGATTTACCTTGTACTAACTCAGTGATTTTTGTTGTGTGTGTGAGAAATTTACCTCCTTTTATCCTCATAGGAACCTTAATGTTCTCATGGTCATGCTAATAAGTGATCTGGGATTTGTACCCATTTACAAAAAAATCCAGAGACCATTTATGACTGTAGGGTCCTAAAAAGTATGGAGAGAAGGTGGCTCAGCTCATGCAAAAGGATTTTTTTTTTTACTGATGATTAACTAAATAAAAAACAGAGAGTCCAGGATAGAGAAGTTATGCTCATACCCTGCTTTGCTTTGGTCCGATCAAGTCATGATAATTCTGTTTATTTCTTGACACTACATTCTGAGAGTTTAGTATCTGAGCAATTAGGCCAAACTGGACCTAAATCCCAGATTTGTCACTTATTAGCTGAATGGTATCACGTAAATCATGAACTCTCTTTGGCTCTTGCTTTCCACATTTACAAGATGAGAAAAAATTATTACCTTTTCCATGAGAGTAAGAGGTTTAAAATTATACATACTGCACTGCCAGGCACTGAGTCCTCAATAAAAGATTTCTGTGAATATTAACCATTCTATTTGAGTTCATCAGTTTATTAGAATTAATCAACTTTATTGATATTAGCTCAGCATCAATATTTAACTCTTCCAGTTAGCTGAACTCAGTTTTGAAGAAAAAATAATTTTTTTAAAAGATTTACTTAATTTTTTAAAAGATATGTATTTATTTATTTGTTTATTTATTTAGAGAGCAAGTGGGGGGGGAGGGGTAGAGGGAGAGGGAGAGACAGAATCTCAAGCAGACTCTGCACGAAGCACAGGGTCTGACTCAGGGCTGGATCTCACAGCCCTGAGATCATGACTTGAGCTGAAATCGAGTGTCAGATGCTTAACTGACTGAGCCACCCAGTCACCCCAAGATTGATTTATTTATTTGAGAGAGAGAGAATGTGCAGGGGAAGGGACAGAGAGATAGGGAGAGAAAATCTTAAGCAGACTCCACACTGAACATGGAGCCCAATGTGGAGCTCAATGTGGGGCTCAATCCCGGGCTCGATCCCACAACCCTGAGGTCATGACTTGAGCTGAAACCAAGAGTCAAACGCCTAACTGAGTGTGCCACAGGTACTTGAAAAAAAGAACTTTTTTTTTTTTTTAAAGATTTTATTTATTTATTTGACAGAGAGAGACACAGCGAGAGAGGGAACACAAGCAGGGGGAGTGGGAGAGGGAGAAGCAGGGAGCCCGATGCAGGGCTCAATCCCAGGACCCTGGGATCATGACCTCAGCGTAAGGCAGACGCTTAATGACTGAGCCACCCAGGCACCCCTGAAAAAAAGAACTTTTAACAAAGCTTTTAGCTTTTGTAAAATGCCTAAGGGTTTTTTGAACTTAGCCTGATGTCTACAGAAGAATTTCTAGTTCATAAGGTATCTGATGACAATGGCCAAAAATATTTTAAAGAAACCCAATGCAACAGACAGAGTTGCTATTTGGAATGATAGTACAATAGAGTGACAGTGAGTGTAGACTCTTGAGAATTTAGCTTCTCTGTGCCTCAGTGTTCACATCTGTAAAATCAGGATAGAGTAATATACCTACCTCTTAAGAGTATTATGAGGATTACATGAGTAAGTATGTGCAGAGTACTTTGATCTGTGCCTGATGCCCAGTAAAGGCATTATAGATCATATTTTCTTTGATCTTTATTTATTTTAAATATCTGCTTTCATGACCCGTTACTGTTGATGTATGCAATCAATTTCACAATTACTTATGAAATACTGTTGAATTTTTTAAAAACACTTGCACATTTTATATTTAAAATCTTAATTCATATATTAACATAAAAGTATTTTCATATGCTATTGTTAATTGATGCTCTCAGATACATAATAATTATAACATAATAATGAAAAAAATACTACTGACTTTTGGGCAGTAAATGTATACCAAGCACTTTACATTTTATTTAATCCTTGCAACAGTCCTGTTCTAGGTTCTAGGGACTTGCCCATGGCTGCTAAGGACTGGGATCCAGGTCTGTGTGGCGCCAGACCATGAAATCTCCCAGAGCAGGTACTGAAAGGGAGCAGAGGAAGGAGAGAAGCTCCTTCTACTCTGACTCTTCCCCGAGGCCGTCAAACTCAAAGCCTCTCCATTACCCAGAGCACATTCAGTTCCCAGCCTCTGTTCTGTGCTCCTTCCAGTTCTTTCAGGTCTGATTTATTCTCATTTGAGATAATATTTGAAGAAACATAAACATCTCTTACAGTCTCTGGATAGGAAAAAATCTTTCTCACTCATGGCTTTGTTAGATTACTCTAAAGACCTACCAATATATGTTCATTTGTAAATGGCATGTTCTTTTGGTTCTGTAATTCCAACTTGGACAGATTTTTTTTTGGATAGGATAGAATATCATGGTCTTGTATACTCCTTACCCTTTCTTCATTGTTGGTGTCCAGAAGAGCTAAGGAACCTATACAAAGGACCCAGGTGTCACTGGAACAGATGGGAAGTGGTTATGCTAACACTCCCCCTGCTTTCTGAGGAAGATGGTGGAGGGTGGCAGTGTGTTGTTAATAGTGATTACTATTTTCCTGAGGTGTTGTGTCACTCCAGTTGGGTTTCAGGTATTGGCACCACTCACACGTGGCAGGGGGACGTCAGCAGTCATAAAGTTGTGCTCCCTGCCCCTTCCCCCACATCCCCCTCCTCATCCTGTGCCTGAAGAACAGGCATAAGCACTCCACATTCTACAGAGTTCATAAAAATTGCTCAGCCCCAAATTAGCTTGTTTCCCCATATCAGGAAGGGAGAAGACAAAGTGGACAGAACAAAGTTGGAATCCTGTCCCAACCATATATTATTTGTCAAGTTGTGTTAGAGTTGCCTGCTCAAAGCCCCTTTTATCTATAAAATGAGAATGGCAACTGTGATTGCTCATAGGATTTTTGAGAGGATTGCATGGACTCTTGTGTTTTGTTTGGACCTGCCTGCACTAAGATTATTCATAAATGGGAATTGTGTTAACAAATTCATAACTATAAATATGTATGCTTGCAGGAGTTGAGTGCCCATTTGTACATTCTGCCCCATGAAGCTGAATTGTGTGAGTTCAGGTTTCCTGTTTTATGTATCTGTCTATCACTGTGATCTAAAGTGGCCAGTGGCATTCAGTATGGGCTCAAAAAGTACACGTTTAACATGGATGCCCAGGTGTGTGACTTTCTAGAATGCCATGTCTCATAATATGAGGAACACTGGACCGGAAGTCAGAGATTTGGATAATGATCATGGCTTTGTCATGAGTCAGCTGTGATAGTCCAAAGGGTCTGGGAAAAGCATTTTTCCTCTCAAGATCTCAAATGTTTTCATATATAAAATGAAAAGGCTCAATTAGAAATGTATAGATACAAAGGCAGATCCATGGGTCAGCATATCAAAATCAATGTGTGTTTATTAAACACACTAGATCCTGGGCTTCTTTCTAGACCCACAGGATCCGAATATGAACAGCAGGACCCAGATTAGTTTTCTTTCAGAAATTGCCCCAGGTTTGAGTATAATGGGATTCAACGATCAATTTCTTTTAAATTTTGGCATTCTATGAATCTAGATTGAACATTCACTTTTTTTTTTATTATTTTATTTATTTGACAAAGAGAGAGACGGTGAGAGAGGGAACACAAGAAGGGGGAGTGGGAGAGGGAGAAGCAGGCTCCCCGCTGAGCAAGGAGCCTGATGCAGTACTCGATCCCAGGACCCTGGGTTCATGACCTGAGCCAAAGGCAGGTGCTTAACCACCTGAGCCACCCAGGTGTCCCTGTCACATTCACTTTTTTAAAAAGTTCCTTAAAAAGTCATTTGTTAAAGGGAGGGAAAAATCAAATTAACAATCTTTATAGTGATTTTGAAGCAAGATCCTCTCCCTCTTTTCTAGAAATCAAACAGAAAAGGGACATCAAGGATAGAAACACCAGCTGAGAGAATTTGTTTGGGTCAATAAATTTAGACCTCTTGCTGCAATACTTAAATATTAGGACTTTGGCTCCTACGTTCTACAGATGTCAAGAACTTGTGCTTAGAGAGAATATATGTACTTACCAAATCATTCCCAGTACTGGCATACCTTGGAGATAGAGGTTCAGTTCCAGGCCACCGCAATAAAGCAGATATCACAATAAAGTGAGTAGAATGAATTTTTTGGTTTCCTAGTGCATGTAAAAGTTAAGTTCACATCGTGCTATAGTCTATTCAATGTGAAATAGCATTATGACCTAAAAACAATAGACATACCTTAATTTAAAAATACTGTTTTGCTAAAAAATACTAACCATCATGTGAGCCTTTAGCCAAGTCACAATCTTTTTGCTGGTGAAGGGTCTTGCCTCGATGTTGATGGCTCCTGACTGATCAGGATGGTGGCTGCTGAAGGCTGGGGAGGAGGGTGGCTGTGGCAACTTCTTAGGAAAAGACAACAATGAAGTTTGCCACCTCCATCAATTCTTCCTTTGGTGAACGCTTTCTCTGTAACATGTGATGCTGTTTGATAACTTTTTGTCTGTAGTAGAACTTCTTTCAAAATTGGAGGCAATCCTGTCAAACCCTGCCACTGCTTTATCAACTCTGGTTATGTAATATTCTAAGTCCTTTTTTGTCATTTCAATAGTCTTCACAGCATGTTCACGAGGAGTATGTTCCATCTCAAGAAACTGCTTTCTTTGCTCACCCGTAATAAGCAAATCCTCCTCTGGTGAAGTTTTATCATAAGATGGCAGCCATTCGGTTATATCTTCAGGCTCTACTTGAGTTCTCTTGCCATTTTCATCACACCTGAAGCTGCTGCTTCCACTGAAGTCTGGAACCCCTCAAAGTCATCCATGAGGGTTGGAATCAACTTCTTCCAGACTCCTGTTAAGGTTGATATTTGGACCTCTTTCCATGACTCATGACTGTTATGAATGGCATCCAGAATGGTGAATCTTTTCTAGAAGGTTTTCAATTTCCTTTGCCTGATCCATCAGAGGAATCACTATCTATGGCAGCTATAGCCCTTATGAAATGGATTTCTTAAATAATAAGACTTGAAGTTCAAAATGACTCCTTGATGCCTGGGCTACAGAATGGATGTTGTGTTAGCAGGCATGAAAACAACATGAATTTCATGTCCATCTCCATCAAAGCTCTTGGGTGACCAGGTGCACTGTCCGTGAGCAGTCATATTTTGAAAGCAATCTGTTTTTCTGAGCAGTTGGTCTCAACAATGGGCTTAAAATGTTTGGTAAACCATGTTATAAACAGATGTGCTGTCATCCAGGCTTTGTTGTTTCATTTATAAAGCACAAGCAGAATAGATTTAGCATAATTCTTAAGGGCCCTAGGATTTTTGGAATGGTAAATGATCATTGGCTTCAACAGTATTAGCCCCTAACAAGAGAGTTAGGGGCCTAAACCTATCCTTTGAAGGTTTGAAACCAGGCATGGACTTCTCCTCCCTAGCCATGAAAGTCCTAGATGGCATCTTTTTCCAGTAGAAGGCTGTTTCATATACACTGAAAATCTGTTGTTTAGTGTAGCCCCCTTCATGAATGATCTTAGCTAGACCTTCTGGAGAACTTACTGCTGCTTCAGCTTACACTTTGTTGTTATGGAGAAGGCTTCTTTCCTTAAACCTCATGAACCTACCTCTGCTAGCTTCCAGCTTTTCTTCTACAGCTTCCTCACCTCTCTCAGCCTTCACAGAATTGAAGAGAGTTAGGGCCTTGCCCCAGATATGGCTTTGGCTTGAGAGAATGTTGTGCCTGCTTTGATCTATCCAGACCACTCAAACTTTCTCCATATCAGCAATAAGGCTGTTTCGCTTTCTTATCATTTGTGTGTTCACTGGACTAGCACTATTAATTTCTTTCAAGAAATTTTCCTTTGCATTCACATTGTGGCTGTCTGGTGCAAAACAAAACAAAACAAAACAAAACAAAACAGCTTTTCACCTGTCTTAGCTTCCAACATGCCTCCTCACTAAGCTTAATCATTTCTAGCTTTTGATTTATAGTGAGAGACATGTGACTCTTCCTTTCACATGAATACTTAGAGGCCATTGAAGGGTTATTAACTGGCTTAATTTCTTTCTTTTTTAAGATTTTATTTATTTATTTGAGAGAGAGAGCGTGCGAGCAAGGGGGGGAGGTACAGAGGGTGAGAAAAAATCTTAAGTGGACTCCATGCTGAGCATGGAGCCCAACTCAGGGCTCAATCTCACAGCCTTGAGATCATGACTTGAGCCAAAACCAAGAGTCAGACATTTAACTGACTGAGCCACCCAGGCACCCCTAACTGGCTTAATTTCAATATTGTTGTGCTCAGGGAGGCTAGGAGAGAGAGAGAGATGGAGGAATGGCTCCTCAGTGGAGCAGAGCACACACAACATTTATCAATTAAGTTCACCATCTTATATAGACACAGTTCATGGTGACCAAAAACAATTAGAGTAGTAACATCAAAGATGACTGAACACGATCACCATAACACATATGATAATAATGAAAAGGTTGGAAATACTGTGAGAATTACCAAAATGTGATGCAGAGACACAAAGCGAGCAAGTGATGTTTGAAAAACAGAGCCACAAACCTTCCATTTGTGAAAAACGCAGTATCTGTGGAGCACAATAAAATGATATATGCCTGTATTTGAGGAAATACAATGATTTTCATTACAATTGAAGACATTATAGTTCTGTGCTATTTTAAGAAAAGCCCATTAGGAGTCCCTCGTAATTGAATTTTTCCATTGTAGTAACCTTTTAGATATATGACCTTCTACATTGAAGTTGGAAGTGATTAGTACAAGTGTTCTCAATTTCCTCTTAGCTCTGTTGGTCTTAAAGGATTCTAAATTAATTTGTTAAATGTCATATCCCAAAGGGAGAAATAAAGATTCTTCTTTTTGTGATTAGAATCTTAAACTCTTCCTTAAATGGTTGATTGTGAATGGAGACATGGCTTCCAAAAAGTACACATCTTGAGAAATCCTTTAAGGGCAGTTTTTCCTCCCTTGTTTTTCCTTTATTGGGTCCACAATATTTTAATCTCTCATGCATGGGGCCTCACAGCATATAGATGTTTCCTACAAGTGTTCTTTAATATGATTTTTATGACACATCTGTTTCATAGGGCATAGATTACTATGTTTTTTTTTTAATTTAATGGAAGATTAAATTTAAGTAGAGAGAAATTAAGTGATTTCTCTAAGGTTATGTGAGACCTGTAAGCAAAATCTTAGTCCACTTTTTTACCCACCATCTGTTTACTCTGCAAGAATTTATCAAATACCTCCTGTCCTACCACATACCAGAGACTGTGCTGCAAATTTGGGGTTCAGCTATGAATAGGACCTTGCCCATGGAGAGCTCCAGTCAAATGGAGGCACACACATGCACACATATGCATGCATACATGTACACAAACATACTGGATAGAAAGTGCAACAGTAGAAGGATGTACGAGGTATACCTGTAGAAACATGTGATCCACTCCCCATGAGGTTTGGGTTTAGTAAGAGAAAAAATGAGAGGATGTGTGGCAGCTTTGGATGTTAGGAACAGTGTTGCTTAGGAGCTCTGCAGTCTGCATAGAAATAGATGTTACATTGTTTATCTTAAATATAGTCTGGATAGAATTTATGTAAGATCAAGGAAATGTCAGTTATCCTTCTTGCTGCAGACACAGAATACGATGATGCCAGTAGTCATCCTTTGTCATGTTCATTGTCTAAAGATGCCACTCAGATTCTTGCCCTGAGTGACTGCTTGGGCAGAAATGGCTTACACGGAAATAGGGTAATATGGGAAGGAAGTCAGGCTTTCTATGGGCTATGATTCAGCAGCAGTCTCTCCATTACCCAATATTGCCTCCGCCCAACATGCTTTCCATCAGTAACAATCCACAACAGAAGGAGACTTTTCTGGAAGTAGTTAGGTCTATAAATGGACTCATTAGATGAGCACTTGAGGTGTAGTGGGTAGACACTTAGATTACACTGATGGAGTCAGAGGCACCATGGGCTTCTCAGAAGAGTTTGAATGAATAGGGGAAATGTGCATTCAATTATCCTTTTCAACTTTCGATGTACTCTCAGTAATAATTAAGAATAATAACAATAAATAGTGGCAACTATATTGTCAATAAAGCAGCACTTTAAGAATCTGCCTCTATCTTCCTGGGCAAAAATGAAAGGAGACACTGTAGTCTGATCATGGTATTCATAAGGCTGTTGCCACTAAAATGTTTCATTTAAACAAAGATGATACCATTAGGAAAATAGAGAAGTGAGATTTTTTTCCTCTTAGAATAACTGCTGCAGATAATTGACAATGGCTTTAAAGAAAAAATCAGAGAATCTTAGAACTTCATTAGCATACATGACTTTCATCATCCTAATGGCACAAAAGAAGGGTCTGAATAAAATATTTATATGTACAAGTTGCCTAGTAAAATAATGGCATTAAAGCAGAATACAGAGAGAGCAATGTCATGGCTTATGGAGGTATGGATTGTTGAGCTAATTCTTCTTTCCTTGGCGTAAGCACTTTTTTTAGTGAAGTCTATTCATTTCTTTAATTGCTCTACAAGATGAAGGAGATACTTGAAAGTACTGGAAAAAGGATTTCAGAATTCATATTCAAGAGGTGGTAAAGAGTAGTGATAAAGAGCGAGAGGGTTGGGGTTTGCTGCTCAGTTTTTTGATCTGTAAAGTGGGGATAATAATAATTCTGCCTAATAGGTTGCCATGATGATATACTTGCATACAGAATGCTCAGCATGATATCTAACTCACAAAAAGCACTCAATAAATATTAGCTGTTATCCTAATTTTGTGTTGCTTTTACATATGAATAAATAATAATAGCCCACTCTAATATAGTACTTATAATATGCCAAATGCTATTCTCAGTGCTTTTCATGTAGTAGCTCATTTGCTTTTCCAACAACCTAGGCAGTGGGCACTGCTATTATCCTGGATTATAGGAAATGAAACAATGGTGCAGAGAGGTTAAGGAAAATGTCCAAAAAATCCTGAGCTGAGAATGGAGCCCAGCGGTCTGTCTTTGAGGCTATGTGCCTGACCACTAGATGGTAACTGCCTCAAGATAAATTGCCAGTAATGCAGTCACCACAAATAATAATGCTATTTGACTAAGAAGAGGTATTCTTCATATTCTGCCATTTTTTTCTAGGTAATGATTGTTCTTTAAATAAAACAGCAAAATGAGTCAAACATATGGGGTGCTGGTGGCGAGAGACCATAAGCAGTATTTGTGAGTGCTTCTAATAGTTTTACCTCTTTGGCTTGCCCTCTCCTAAGAGCTTTTTGTGATTGGTAATGATTTGCTTTCCAGTCTTGACAAATTACTGCCAAACTACTTGATAACTCTTTTCCTTTCTTGTTTTCACCAATAGTTGTTGTTCCAATTTCTTCCATTGTGAGTCTTTTAGCAACCTGCTGCTTCGTTTACAGAAAGATTCTGTTTCTCCTAATGATCCCAGTCTTCTAGAGATGCTGGTCAAAAGCACCATGCAGTGATTCTGAGGCCAAGACCACTACCATGTTTATTCCTTCTCCCCACACGCTGGTGACCAAAGACGGGAAGTCCCCATCTAGGCCTCTCCTTTTGGCTCCATCAATCCTTTGGACAGTGTTCGTATAGCTGCTTCCAAGAAGTATTTATAAGCACTGGCACCATCGGAATCATAAATAACATATGTTAAAAATGCAGATGAACACAAGTTGCATGAGTAATGTCACATTCGAGAAATTCAACATCTCAGAGCATGAATCAGTTCTTTTGACTGACTTACCAACAGCTTTTGCTTTGTCTAGATGGCAGGCTCAGTATTTAGAAGTAAGAAGCAATTTTTTTTCCCCCTCTCTGATTGTCTCCATTCCACCGGGAAAGACGAGAGTAAAATAGATACTCATCAAAATGTCTCAGATTCATCTGATCCATCAAAGCAAGGCTGAAGTGTTATGCCACGAATCTTCCAGCCTAAAGATTCTAAGTCTGTAGTATCTGACCATGACCTGACACTGCTTCAGAAAAATTAACAAATAAATAAACTTTTGGTTAGTGGCCTCATAGAAGGACCTCCTGCATGCCTCAGATTTTATATATTAAAATCAAATGAGTAGATTAAAACACTGATTCTCAAACCACATTCCTGAGAAGTGCTAGTACTGCATGCCGAATCAACATGCTTCTCTCTACCCTACGTTCCGTAATGCATTTATATATATATAAACAATTTATCATTTTTAGGGAAAAAATACTGGATAGAACTTTTGCCATTTTAAGCTTTCTTCTATAATCTATCCTTAAATTACTGGTGTCTGCTAGAAGGTTCTGGAGGAAGATACACTGAATGAGGAAATAGCAAACATCTATTACTGGAGAAAGTAAGAAAGAATATTAGATCCTATTTTGATCTTTGGATTTCTTCATGCATATAAGCAGTTTTTATATATGACATATTCTTGCTTTCTGTAATTAAAATTGACCTTGGTCCATTGGATAGAGTAAATCTGTGGCCGTTATACTGTTAGCAGCCAGTTAGGTGCTCTGTCATCGCAGCACTTTTTTTTTTTTTTTTAATGTTCATCACCATACATTACATCTCGGAGCATTTTTGAGTTGCTATCCTCCCCTTCGGAAAAAGTCACCTCTCAGGCCTATGAGGACTTGCCTGTGGTTCCTGAAGAATTGTTATTTCGTGGGAGAGGAGAGTGGGCCCATTGTCTGGGCCCTCAGGCCTTCCTCAACCAAAGCAGCTCCACTTTTCATCCTTTTCATAGTTGGCATTTTGCATTTCCATGTAAGTGTTAATTTGGTTTTTTAAAAAGCCCATTACTAGGAAATGTGGAGAACCACTGCCCTGGACAGTGTCTAAGATCACTCAGAGCTTGACAAGTCTTCGTGCCAGTGATGCTCCCTGGTGGCCAAACTGTTTAACTGGAGTATGACAAACTACCCCCACATTCCACCGCAACACACCCGACTTGATTATTGAGTGATGTACTCAACCCGGTAAACTCAGATGAGCTTTGCTTAAAAATGGAAGAGTAACAGGATAGAGCTAAGCTGCATTCCAGTTAGGATCTCTTGCCGAATATTTCTTCTTATGTTACACCCCAAACCAAGAACAGTTCTGGAAGTCAGGCAACTGTTGGGGATGTTGCCTCATTTGAGATCCGATTCCCAAAGTCCCTGTCCTTTTCATGCAGCCTCAGTCTTTTTATTTCTCCCCCAAATTTTGAGGATCTGTTTTCTCTTCCACCTTAGAATTTCTAACTTCATTTATGTGAGTCATGGTGGTCATGGCAGTCTTCACCCAGGCACTCTAAAAAGGGAATGGGAATGAAGGAGGCAGTGAACAGCTTATCGATGGATTCCATAGTAGCAGTCCCCATGGCCCTTATTTGTGATCTCTAGTCAATCACCAAACCTGGTCTGTTAGATGTCCCAATTATCTTTTGATCCAATAGATCATCTCTGTACCTTGTGTCACTAGAAAACCAGGTTTCATTTGGATCATTAAGGAAACCTTCTAAGATGTGTCCCCATCTTCTTACAAGCTTTCCAGTCCTTCTTCCTCATTATAGAGAGGTTGTGATTTTATCGCTCTTCTTTATAAAACCAAAGCTGGCCTCTTTGACAGGGTTGACAAGGCGCCTGCTCATGGTTCTGGTTTTATCTCTTGATATACGATCTCATAAACTGAATTTCCCAGCCATACTGAGGTACTTCTAGGCTCCTAATCAAGACAAAATCTACCTGTACACAATATTTACAGATGCCGTTTCTCCTTCCTGATAGACATGCCTCACAACTCCCAACACCCCCCACCTAAGATTCTAAGGTCAATTTTCTTCATTTTTCATATCTTCATTTTAGCCATGACTTTTGTCCAGGAAGCCTTCCCTGACTATCAACCCCAAGACTGGACTAGGTGTCCTCTTATGGCTCCCCAAACCATCTCTATCATAACCATGAACATACTGGACTTAAATTGCCTGTTTCCTATTCAAACTCCTCAACCAGGCTATAAACCCCTTGAAGGCAGGGACTATTATATCTTGTGCCTTCTCTTATCTGCTGCCTGCCCATCCCTACGCTGTGCTTAAAGCATTGCCTGATGTAAAATGTGTGTTCAGAAAGTATTGGTGAATGAATTACTCCTTATTTCAAATATCCCACAACCTCAAAGACCATGTGTAAAAGAAGTATTCTCCTTGATTGAAGCAGGGGCTAATACGTGTCTATAACTTCCTGTTTTCCCCTACCTACCTCAAAACAAAAGTCAGGCTCATTAATTTAGAACCCTACCAATGATCTATTCTTCCAAATTAATTTTGTGGAACACTAATGGCTAATTAGTGAAAGAAAACAGTAGTACTGGTGTTACAGTAAGAAGATATTAGAATGGGGAGTGGCATCCCTACACAACATTCGTAAACACTGAGAGCACTCTGTTTCACTTGGTCCCATTAAAAGATCAGTAAAACCTGTTTATGTGTGGCCAGAGACTCTGTTTTCATCTAAAAACATTATGCAAATAGTCATTTCAAAATACACACTGAGACTTGAGTATTTATTCAGTTAGTTTAAGAAAACTCTGCTGTTGAAATTCCAGAAAATGTAAATGTAGAAAGATTGATACATGAAAAGCCCAATTCATTAAAAGTGACCTTTTAAAATGTGTTGTAAAACTTAGCTGTAGGATTGTTATGTTGTACACAGGATAGATGGTATAAAAATAACTCTAGAAGAGATTTTTTTAAATTCACCTTTTCCATTCAGGGCCTGAGATTAGTCAAACATAAGGCTATGACATTATCCTCATGAGATAATTAAAAGGCAGCTTAATGCACTCTTTAATGAAAAACAAATTCAATAAAAGAACATATAAAACAGTAGGAAACTGCCATGATGAATATTATAATAGCTAGGCAAATTCAATAATACAAATTTTTTGGAGTCAGTCATATTTGGAAAAAAAAAAAACCCACTAAACTTGAAGCAATGTCCATCATTTTAATCATCACCATTATCATTCCACCTACAGTGGTAATAGCTGAACTACTCACTCTGTGGGTCATCACATTTAACGTCATTACTAGCTTGCCTTGTAGTAACTGTCATCCCCATTTTACAGCTAAGGGAATTGAGCCTGAGAGACACTATGTGACTTGCCCAACATCTCACCAATGGTAAAGACTAGGGCTGGGATTCAAAGTCCATCCTGGCTGATTCGGGTCATCCAAGTGGTCAACACTGCATTAGACCCCTTCCTGTTAACAAGAAACTGTTACCAAATGGTCAGGCTGGACCATCTTCATTTCTTTTTTAACTTAGTTTGTTTGCTTGGCATTCTGTTTTTAAGTAATAATTTGTTAATTTAATTCAGATGCTGGGCCTCAATAAAACCATCATTATATGAAAATGGAGGGATAATGATTTGTATAAAAATAGACTGGAATAGGAAAAATGATGTTTTAACCATCCATGGCAAGCTTTGGGAAATAGCGTGTTCATGTCCCTAAAAATATAGCCAGGCTCAAGTACATCTATGACAAGAGCTGACACCACAGAAGAAATCAGTATGGACTCCAAACATTCAGAAAGACTTGTGCTCTCCCTCTGCTACTTGATATCCCTGTGACTTTAAGGGAGTATTTAAGTATCTTTAAGCCTCTATTTCTCATCTGTGAAACAGGACTCATAACACCTATCTCCTTGGATTATTGACAAGACTAAGTAAGATAATACACATAAATTGCTTAGTATAGTGGAAATGAGTAAGTGCTCAAGAAATTTTTAACAATTATTATTAGTCTTACTGAATGAGTTCCCCAATAATTACCTTATTTACAGGAATTACCATAACCATGGAATAATGATCTTATTATGTAGGGAATTTATATACTTTCTTAGCTCTTTCAAACATATAATTGTTTCTTTACTGTTCCAGGTAACATAAAAATTGATGTTTTATTCCATGAGTTTAGAAGTAAGAAACAAACAATATGTATTTAACTACATTCCATGTACCAAATAGGGGAAGACTGCTGGCTTTTAATTTGGGGCACCGAGTTCTGATCGTGACGCTTATTTTTGATTGTGCTTCTATCTCTTTGCCTCAGAGGAGGTCAATACCTTCACTCAAAATAAACTACTACAACTTGACGATTGCAAGCAAAATTGGTTTGTCTGTTGCTATTTTTCCAGGCTCTTGCCATTCTTGCCTGGCTTAGGCCTGCAGCCCAGTAATGGTTTTCATGCTCCTGACTCCACTCAAGAAAATCCATCTTCCCCAATGTGGTCAGAGTGATCTTTGGAGATTGAGTTTGATCATGAAATGCTTCTTGCTTAACATTCTCTAATGGTACTTTATACATTACATAACAAGGCCCTTCAAGGCCTGGCTCCTCTTAGCCAGTCATCTTATATCTTACTCTCCTCTCTTGTTGCTCCTTGTACAAACACACTCAGGTACATAGCAGGCAGCCCCCCATCTCCCTGCTTTTGCTGTGCTGTTCTTTTTGCTTGTCTTTCTCTTTCTCTGGCCCTCACTTCTTTCTTGGGTGATTTCTGGGTCCTCTCTTAAGACTCACCTCAAATGTTACATCTCTGTGATCCTTTTCTGGTCCTGCAGCCTCATGCCAGCCTGAGTTAAGTGTTTCTGTTCTGTATGCCCCATAATATCTTGTGTCTCATTTCTTCTAACTCTAATCTTTTTATTTATTGTACAAACTTCGATGTTGCTCATTGTGTGTCAGGCAATATTCTAAGCACTTTACAAATATTAACTCATTTAATCTTCAGGACCACTCTAGGTGGTGGGCGTAGTATTTTTTTTTAAGATTTTATTTATTTATTTGAGAGGAAGAGAGCAAGAGAGAGCAGGAACAGTGGGGAAGGGCAGAGGAAGAGGAAGAAGCAGACTCCCTGCTGAGCAGGGAGCCTGACATGGGGCTCCATCCCAAGACCCTGAGATCATGATCTGAGCCAAAGGCAGATGCTTAACCAACTGAGCCACCCACGCACCCTGGGTATAATATTTTTAACTTCATTTTACACGTGAAGAAACTCATGCACAGAGAAATTAACTAATATACCTAGTAAGAGGTAGAGTCAGTATTGAAATTCAGTCATGAGCCTCCTGAGCATACAGGCTCAACTTGCACATTATGTTCTTAACCATTTTGTTAACCATCTCTATCCTCACATTAGCATTGGAAGGACTCTTTCTAGTCTCATTTTGGTGTGTCTTTTTCTAATCAAGTGCATACTTGCCATATGTAGATGCTGTGTATATGTAAGTAGTTGAATGCATTAATCATTCAGCACCCCTCTACATCATTCCCTTGACTTTTCATGCCTTCCAAACAATTGTCTTTTTGGATCACAAGGTCAATACTTATTTTGTGGAATGCTGGGCATCAGAACAGCTCTTCTAAAAATCCCCCCACTCATACTCTTCATCTAGTCTCAGAGTTTCCACAATTGTTCCTGGGACAGAGAAAGCAAAAAAGTTCCTTACCCTTAATATCCCTTATCATTGGAGCTGAGTAGTTAGTTGCTCAAAAAAGTCATAGAATTCTAGGATTTGGCCACCTACATTGAAGGCCTAGAAGCTTATTCTTTTCACTTGATTAATCCCCCAGAGGATGACTGAAGCTAAGCAAACCTAGAACAGAAGGAATATGATGAGAGTTAAGAGCATGAGTTTTGCAGTCAGACTTGGGTTCTCATAGAACCTTCACCACTGACAAGCCAGGTGACCTTGAGCACATTCTTTTGTTTTGTTTTGTTTTTGTTTTTTTAATTCTTATGTTAATCCCCATACATTACATCATTAGTTTTAGATGTAGTGTTCCATGATTCATTGTTTGTGCATAACACCCAGTGCTCCATGCAGAATGTGCCCTCCTCAATACCCATCACCAGGCTAACCCATCCTCCCACCCCCCTCCCCTCTAGAACCCTCAGTTTGTTTTTCAGAGTCCATCGTCTCTCATGGTTCGTCTACCCCTCCGATTTCACCCCCTTCATTCTTCCCCTCCTGCTACCTTCTTCTTCTTCTTTTTTTTTTCTTAACATATATTGCATTATTTGTTTCAGAGGTACAGATCTGAGATTCAACAGTCTTGCACAATTCACAGCGCTTACCAGAGCACATACCCTCCCCAGTGTCTATCACCCAGTCACCCCATCCCTCCCACCCCACCCCCCACTCCAGCAACCCTCAGTTTGTTTCCTGCGATTAAGAATTCCTCATATCAGTGAGGTCATATGATACATGTCTTTCTCTGTTTGACTTATTTCGGACCTTGAGCACATTCTTTAGGTCTGAATCTCCATTTTCTCTTCTGAAATATTAGATAATGTATCTTCCACAATAAGTGTTTGCTAGAATTTAATAAAATATTATATCTATACCTTAGTTCTACCTGGCACATTGTAAACTATTTAGGGAAAATGACATCTTATAACAACTAGAATCATCTCATGGACAGAATACTCATGTCATCATCACCCAAGCATCTCACCAAGACATGCTACCTTTATAGTCAAGCTCCATGAAAACCTGGATCCTAATCAGAAGCTATTTGATGGATGCCATGGAAACCAGAGAAGGGACAGGTAATTCAGCCTTGATGATGAGGGGCATCAAGAGATGTTTTGTTATTTATTCAATCATTCATTAAATGGATATTAATCAGACAACAGTTATGGGCCAAACACCATCCTAGGTGCAGAGGATACACTAGTTAGAGAGAAGGATACAGTCCCTGCCTTCAATTTGTTCACAGTCTCACAGGAGATATAGATAATAAACAAGTGAACAAGCAAGTCAATGTATGATAACAGCTTTTGACAAATGCTAGAAAGAAAATGAATGAAGTGCATTGATGGAGAATAACTGGATAGAGGTTGAAGTAGTCTTTTAGCTGGCTCTCCCAGAAGCAGATCCTGAGATGAGATTTTGTGTCAATGTGATTTATTAGAAGGTGCTACCAGGGAAAAGTGGTGGGAAAGTGGGAATAGGGCAAGCAAAGGAAGGAGGGCACACAAGATTGCAGTATCAAGCAAAGACTCTCAGAGGGCAACTTTGGCTTAACCCTGCAGGAGAGCTCTGAGGAAATTGTAGTTTAGCTTCAGAGTCGGGCCCATCATGAATTGAGGGAGCTGGAGTATTTATGCTCCTCATCCAGAAGGCATTGGTTAGGGCTGCACTCCAGGGTGGAAGAGGTTAGATATCAACAGGCGCTTGTAGCTCTCCAAGTACAAGTACCAGCAAAGCCAGCTTGGCCGCTGAAATTCATCCGCTGATAAAGATCCATGGAGACTGGCAGTTGGGGGTGAAATCACAGTGACAGTTCATTAAGATGTGAGGATGACCCAAAGTGACATGGCAGAGTACCGACAGCACATGCTATGGAGAGTGTCATCCAGGGAGATAATGTTAAAACCAAGACCTAAACGATGAGAAGGATCCAGCCTTTTGAAGAAGGGGGAAACGTTTTCCAGAAGAAGGAACTGTTTGTAGGAAGGCATTGAGATAGAAAGGAGCATAGTGTGTGTAAGGAATTGAAAGAATCTATTTGTTGGCAGTGTGATAAGTGAGAGGAAGAATGTCATAAGACTAAGGAAGTTGCAGGGGCCTGAAATTTGTAGACCATGTAAAGGAGCTAGGATTTATTCTCACTGCAGGGAGTTTCCATTTGAATGTTTCCAGTCTTGGATTGACATTATGTTATTCAGGTTTTAGAGAAATCTTATTGACCACTGTATAAAATATAGATTGGAGCAGGGGAAGAAGAGCAGAGTGGAGCTACCATTCTACAGTTTATTGTTGTAGTCAAGGTGAGGGGGATAATACCAGGGTGGGGAATACTGAAAGTGTGTGTGGGGGGAGGTGAATGGAGGTAGCATGCATTGTGAAAGTAAAGCCAGTAGGTCTTGCTGATGAGTTGGGTGTGTGGATGAGAGAGCGCGAAAGTAATTGAACATAATTCTCAGTGTTTTTGGGTATAGTAACTGGGAAGATGAGATGGCCATTTACTGAGACTGGAAAGAATAAAACCAATAATGCAAGATAGATGGGGATAATGCTAAATGTTCAATCACCAGGATGGTGTTCCCTTGGATAGAAATAGAAACAGGAATTTTGCTTTATTTGTTTGTTTGTCAGAAAGAACCAGGGCAGCTGACACCCAGAGTGATGGCCAAGATAAGCTGCGAAGAGCTGAAATATAGAAAGACCAAATGCCTTATCTATTTACATTGGTCCCTTTCCCCCCTGGCTATAAGACCCTTTACAGAATGCACTGCTTTTCTTTGTTTTGATATCTATCATGTTCAAAATGGGCCTGCTATGTAACAGGATCTGAACATGTGTTTTTGAAATAACAAGAGTTTCAACATCAAAACTAGTAACCAGAGGCAGAAAATGAGATGGAGAGTGGGAGGGGTAAAAGATTAGAGGTGGGATTAAATGGTATGAGAATTTGAGATTGCCAACAATCATAATGGAAGAACTGGGTGTATCTGTGATTAGACTTTAAATCAGGAAACCAAAAACATTTTTCATTTTCCAGCCATTTGTATTTACGCTCATGTAGCCCAACAGAGCATCAATATCATCAATATAGACCCATTGCGTTTGACCGTATGAACTAAAGGAGTCTTCTCATTGTCTGTGCCATTAGTTCTGATGACAGGCATTTAACGGTGCAGTGGGAATTGTTTTAAGAAAGCAAGAGTCAAAGTTAATAACATGAATTTTGGAGTCTAATAGTTCTGGATTCAAATCTTAGCTTAACTACAAAATTGAGTGTGATTTAGGAGGTTATTTAAACCCACTGAGCTATAGTTTGACTACCAGTAAAGTAAGGACAATTGTACCTCTCATAGGCTGGATAAATGTTACCCTCGATGTTAAGACATTGCTGACTGGCTGGGACATGTTAGGCACTCAAAAAATGCATGCCATCATGATTATTATCATTGTCAACATCATTAATTTTCAATATATTACTGAATGAATATCCTGAATGAATGTAACTAAAGAATAAAATAACACTCCTTTTTTGGTTTTAGATGTCTATTAGGATAAAAAACAAACAATTGTTTCTAGAGCTTTTTAAACTAAGCTAAGTCAGACAGTGTATTTTGAGAGCACATTGAAAATTCTACAGCATTATGCAAATATAGGAATGTTTCATTATCACCCTGCGATTGATAGGCTGAAAGAATTCCAGTAGGAGAAGGGATGTGTCTTAGGTTTAAAATAAAAAGAGACAGATAACAATGGCAAGAAGCAATCTGAGTGTGAAGGACATGTTGCTGTTTTTTTGCATTTCTCAGGTAATTCAAAACAGAGGTCAAAATACAGAAACATTGAAACACATTCAGATTCACAATTAACTGACCATATGAGAAGAGTAAAGTCATCGAGAATTACAGAACGCTGTATCAATTGTCTTAAAGAGATAAGGAAGAGAGTGATAGTTAATAGCTTCAGAAGTTCATTTATATCTCTCCCCCAAACTTTCAATGTTTCTGGATTGTGAGTCTGGGTAGTGTTGCTAGATGTGGTGAACTGACTAGTGGGTCTCCAATTAAAGAAAAGAGCAGGCTAATATATTACTCGTGTTTATTTCTCTCTCCCTCTCTCTTTTTTT
Source organism: Neomonachus schauinslandi (assembly GCF_002201575.2). NCBI lineage: Eukaryota > Metazoa > Chordata > Mammalia > Carnivora > Phocidae > Neomonachus > Neomonachus schauinslandi. Next base: position 186,980,466 of record NC_058404.1, read on the forward strand.
TTCTTTCTTCCTTCCCTTCCTCTTTCTTTTTCTTTCTTCCTTCCTTCCTTTCTTTCTTTCTTTCTTTCTTTCTTTCTTTCTTTCTTTCTTTCTT